>NC_056744.1:89779622-89932122 GCF_019279795.1 Protopterus annectens
TCAACTTGGGACTAATAGTACATAACTGTTCCACTAACCATAACTGTTCTCTTACTTTTTTGTACTACCTTTCTTTGTGACTCTGATATTCTGTAAGCTATTAAATTAACAAACATATTCTTTAGAAATGGCCTGAATATTGTATTGCACCAGGTTTGTATTGTCAGGCAGCTCTGAAAACATTTCCCTTTCTATAAAGAAACTCTTATTTCTTGTTTCTGCAGCTTAGAGAGAGTGTATCATCTTCCTAAACAACAGGCACAGAGATCAATTTTCTTTCTTCATTAGAGTGACTAATCTCTGCTGCTGCCAAATTAACTACAGAAAAAAGAAAAAAATATCAGTGTCACCACCACAGACCAAACGTAGAATAAAACCAAGAATTCTTTAATATCCAATAACACGATAAAAACGAGAGGTCCCCTTATTTCAAATCAACTACAGAGGTTTGTACTTCCTTCTTTGTATTAATACAGTGTATCTGTATTATGGTCTTCTGTTGTCACTCTACCTAGTTACTTAAACTCCAAAAAGGATTAGTGAGAAGACAATACCCTGAAAAGAAGGAACTTTTATTATTTCCTTCTCTAACTCTGAAAAGCAATCACAAAGAATGTTAAACCAGCTAACTTACAAAATCCCTCACCTACTCACTACTAAAGCTAGACATGCAATAGCCATTAATGTCCTACTGCCTCGCAAGAATACACATGACCTTTCTATCGTCACAGATCTCCACAATTTGCAATAAAACAGATGTATAAATCTCAGTATTTCATTTTCTAAGCCCGAGTACAAAACACCTCTGCACTACATTAAAAATACTAACAGAGTACTAATAAAAGACAGAGCATCTTTCTGATTGAATAAATTGACATTTAAACTAATTTCAGAGAACTAGTACCCATAACTTCAGAAAAATTTCAAATAAGGAGAAGCTCTTACTCTCTAAGAGCTCCATCAAGCTTTAAACTGCTGTCAGACACATTTTATGTAAATAGTGATCAATAATTATGTATCAACAAGTTTTAGAGTTTTTAGATAGTCTGCAGGCTACTGACAATTGTTCAGCCAATCTAAACCATGAATATTATATTGATGTTTTTTGTCACATTATAGTGGCTAGCTAAGTTTTTTTCTTGTATTGGACTGCACTAAATAAAAAGTTCACTCTTTATTGCCTTTATGACTCATGCCATGCCTGAAAAGGATATTCAAATAAGTGTGCCAACCTGGTTAACACGTGATAAAATAAAAATAAACAAAATAAATAAATATTATCCTTTGGTATACACTACCTTCTCCTTTTCTCTCCTTTATGTTGCTTTCCCTCTATCTCAGGGTGAATAACCACCACCCTCTCATTTGTCTTCTCTTTGTTGCTGTCCCTCTGAAAAACAGTAGCACAATGTTTCCCTTACATATACACACCTGTTGCATATACACTTCTTTTCTTTGTTTTTCTGTCTTTCACTGACAGAAGTGGCAGTAGAACCTTGCCCACATACTATGTCTTCCTCTTTCCCTACCCTGATTCTTTCTTACTAGTAAGTTTTTCCTTCTTGATACTCACTTGCTGCTTAGAATTCTATCTTTAATTGACAAAGTGTAGGATCCTGCTCTGGTTGTGCACTTTTCATGCCTCATAATAAACGTTTTCAGTGATGGATCCCTTCTCTTCAGTTCTGTCATTTCTACTCTCTGCTTTGCAATACTTTCAGCTGCAGCATTTTTATTGTGCAAGCCCCTAACTTCTATTGGTTCCACTCTTTCATGCTGTTCTGTCATAGGCATATGCCGACTTATCTTCTTAAATGGCATAGGTATTGTTCTCTCTGTACCACTGACCAAATGTTTGCATCCTTAGAGCTTTCCAGCACTATGTCCTGATCTGTGTTGGATTCATACAGTCTGATAGGCTCATAGGTAAATACTAGGCTAATGACCACCACGGCCTTTATGGGCAAAGCTGTGCAGTCAAACCCAATTGTGTCCCTATGTGTCATGTGCATTTATTAGGATGGGGCATATTAGTTAGGAAGTTTCTAGAGGTTATGTGGGGGGTGGTATATTACTTTGGGCTTTACCGCCTGCCTCTGTGTATCAGAAACAAGGAGACCAGACCCACGGTAAATTTCCAATTTTCCATCCATTTGTCAAGGTGACACTTAAATAGGGTTAGGGATGGACTCTGCTGAACATAGATGGGAGCCTGTTCCAGAGCATGGGGATCCTCCAAGACACATATCTATCTCACCAATGTCTTATTTATGTCACAAGCAAAATGAATATGTTTGATGGTTGCTAACCCCCCCGTATTACAAATTAGGCAGAAGCATACCTGTAGGGGTATTTTCTTGCTTGTTCCAATCTCCACAATGATAAGATTTAGCAAAAGGGCTACACTCTTCCTATTGCTTTCAATAGTTTTTAAAGTGGAGAAAAGGTTTCCCTGTTTTATGCCATGTCACGTGTTCAGACAAGTAGGACAATAACTGGGTGAAGTCTTCCTAAACACAGTTTGTGCATCTTCATATGTTCATAGGTTCATAGAAGGTTGCTATGCTAACAGCCCTAAGAGCCCTTACAAGTCTGTCCATATTTATCCTGAGTTTCCCCAATTGTTGCTGGTTAGGTGAGTGAAGTTTGCAAGGTAAGGGTCTATGGTAGTTAATGCTGACTTCCTCTATCCAGGAGAGACATGGGTGCCACCCAAGAAGTGAATATTCGGTCACCCATCCATTGATCTAGGTTGCATTTGAATAGAGTAAAGGAGGGTCTCTGTTTTATGTGAATTGGAAGCTTATTCCAGAGAAGTGGCAGTCTCTGGGAGATGTAGCTATCTCTCCAGCATGACCTGTTCATTTCAGAGGGTAGGTTAAGATCTCTGGAGCAAGTGACCCTCATGCAATTTGATTTACGAATGTGCAACATTTCCATCAGGGCTGGGTCAGAGACTGCCCTGTAAGTCAGGCAGGCACAGGTTACCCTTAGCAACCTGTAGCAGACAGAATACGGTGACAGGGCTTTCAGTCTTTCAGTGTAATACATTTGCGTACCCTGTAATTTCTTGGTGAGAAATCTCTGTAGTCTCTTCATTTGTTGCAGGAGTCTGGTGAGGTACATGCAAAAGGAAGCATTGTACTCAATTACTAGTCTGATGAGGGCCAAGTATAATGGAATTATAACATCCTTAGATCTAGATGCAATGCCTTTACTTATACGAGGTGCCAAATAGAAGGACTTCCTTACTACTGTTGATACGTGGTGGTCAAAGTTCAGATTGCTATCAACCTGAGTAACCAGATCATGTACCACTGGGTCTACACTTAAGAGAGTGCTGTCTATAATGTAATTATCAGGGAAGCCAGCTTTCCCAAGGGGGATAATAATGTAATTTTTTTGCATTTAGCTTTAATCCATGGCTCTGGCACTAGTCATTTGTCTGCATTAACCCTGTCTGAAGTATATTAACATCATTAGGGGACTCAATGATTGCTCCCAATTTGTAATCATCAGCAAACTTGGCCGGCCACAGGCCATCCAAGTAAGCTGGACTTCTGAGAAATAAATTCCAAACAATAAGGGGCCCAGCACAGAACCCTGTGGTACACCACTGGTGACTGGTCTTTTGCAAGAGGTGAAGTCACCCACTTTGACAGCATGTGTCCTGTTGGAGAGCCAGTTGGCTACCCCATCTGATAATGTAGGGATTAATTCCCAATTGGGAGAGTTTCTTTATAATACCTGAGTGGGGGGTTGTGTCAATGGTTTGGCCAAGTTAAGACAGGTGGTATGCACTGTCTCTCCTCATCCAGGGCCTGGGCGACTTTCTAGAAGAAATCAACCATGCTTAACAGGTATGATCTAGCCTTAACAAATCCAAACTGGGCTGGGTCCAGAGTTTGATGACTACCTATGTGCTTGTTAATAAGGTCTATAATGATTTTTAATATGGCCTTGCAGATGAGGTCAGTCAAACTTATGAGCCTAGAGTTCCCAGGATTGGTTGATGGTCCCCCTTTGTGCAGAGGGATTGCTGTTGCTGTCCTCCATTCAGACAGAACAGAGCCAGTTTGCAGGCTCTGGTTAAACAGTGATCCAAGCAGGTCTGCTAGGTCATGCTTTAAGTTGTTTAAAAGGCAAGCCGGGATGTTGTCTTGTCCCATTGATGCTCTGGTTTTGGCCTTGGACAGGGCCAAAATGACCTACTCTCTTGAGATAATAAGCTGAGGAATGGTGGCAGGTATACTTTGGGGGAAGGGGGTGATGTTTTCTCCAATTCTATCAGCTAGCAGGTTGGCTATTACCTCCAGTTGAGTGTGGGTGGTGCCATCCACAACCAGTTCAGCACATAGCTAGGCATTTCCTTTTAGATTTCTGATGTAGTTAAAGAATGCTTTCTGATTATTCTTAGCTAGGGTGGTTATTTTTTGCTTCATAATTAGCTTTGGAGGACTTAACAAGATCTCTAATTTGTTTAAGTCAGAGAGGGATTTCTTCCTCTGCTGAGCCAGTTCCCTCTTGTTCTTGGACATTAGTTTCTTTCTCTTGTTGTATAGCCTGTTTATACTATACCAGGGTGGCTTGTTTTTTCAGCAAGATCTGATTTTAATCTGATCAAGCACAGCCGATCCTATACAACTGCTTAAGTGGTCATACAGGGCATTGATGTACACCTCTGCATAGGAGTCCATGTCATCTGTGTTCAAGGGGGCTTTGAAACTTCTTATACCATCAGTAGGAGCTAATTTGTCCTTGAACAATTCTTAAGAGTTTTTGAGTTTAACGGGGTATCTGGTCTTATAATTGCATTGAACTAGACTGATTTATGGTCCAATCTTTCCAGAGAGGACATCACATGGGGGGTGCAGTACTCCCCCATGTTAGAGAGAACAATGTCCAGGACATTTGAACCTCTTGTGAGTGTGCTGACTAGCTGATCCAGAGCATTTGCACTGACAAAGTCCAAGAACCTCTGAGCCAGCATGTTTGTGGCCATGTACGTTTCCCAGTCAATGGTAGGACAATTAAAATCAGCCATGAATAAGGTGTTGGGCTATATGGCAAGTGACTCCACTAAGTCCAGGTATGTGGTATGCTTTTTCTGTTTCATTGTGGGGGACCTATAGCTAGCTATGATGTGGTAGGGTCTTTGGCTATAGTTAATAGGACATGGAGTAGCTCATGTGTCACACTGTTTGACCAGTCTCTAGGTGTACTTATCCTTAATGAAGATGGATACATCCCCTCCTTTGGTTCTCTCAAGCTCAATTTGTGGTCAGAATGTATGGAAGACATTGTAGCCCTGCATGGCTGGGGTGCTTTCTGTGCCTTTGAACCATGTCTCGTTGACTGCACAGATGTCAGCATCTTCCAAAGTGAGGAGTGCTTTCAGGGAGTGCAGTTTCTTGTTTAGACTCCTAGCATTAAGCACCAGTACCTTGAGTTTATCTAGAGAAGATTTTCTTATGTTGGCAGATTGGTTATTTTGACACTGGCTAAAAAAGGCACAATAGGGGTGGTTAATGCCTTTGCCAGTATCAGAAAGCCTAGACAAGACAGGTGCACACCATCTCTGGCAAAGCAGTGTGGCCTGTCAGCCATGTCTTCCCAGGTTGACAGATATTGGATCCCCTTGGACTGACACCAGAATCTAAGCCAACTGTAAAAGTCAATCATTTTTTGTTTGTATTGTGGCATAATCCTTAGAGAAGATAATATGCTGCTTAAGTCTAGGCTTATATCTGCCTGTGACACATAATCTGAGAATTCAGTCATCTCTCTCTTCATATAGTCCATTGAGATACATCTCAAGTCATTCACCCACAAATGGACTATGACAGAGTCGTACCGGTACTTGTGGTTGAGTGACTTGAGTGATTTGATGGATCCTGGCACGTGACAGGCAGCAAACTGTAACCCACTTCTTATTCAGCCTGGTGAGGGGAACATCCATGGGTCTCACAATGGAGTCACCTATGACCAGTACATTAGGTTTTGTGGTGTTATGCCTTATGGGCTTATTTGTTAAGACATTGTGTGTGTGTGTGTGTGTGTGTGTGTGTGTGTGTGTGTGTGTGTGTGTGTGTGTGTGTGTGTGTGTGTGTGTGTGTGTGTGTGTCTCGGTTGTTTTTTTGCATTATGTGTTTAAATGGTTTCCATTTGGGAGGCCTCTGATCTTTTGTTAAGTTACTAATGAGTACCTCTGCATATGTAGGTTTATGTGTCATGTCCTTATTTAGTGTGGGAAGTATGTGTGTGCTAACCACCTGTTTGGCATTCAACTTGTCCTTATGTGAGAGTCCTGCCTCCAGTTTCATACTGTAACTATATCTCTCACATAAAGTACTTGTTTGTTTCAGGAATAAGTGGTTGTCGGTATATATGAGACAATTGCCACATTGCCTCAGGATGCCCATGTCTACTAGTCTGGTCAGAGAGATGATGGAAAACTACAAATCCATGATAACAGGCTCTTACTGTATGATTTATTAGGGAAGGAAATGGGTTAATTTGACAGGACTGTGCTGGTAGCTCCAAAAATATCAGAGGAACCTATACTTTATGTAGGCCAAGGTTGATCAATAAGGCAACACTGCTCAGCTCACAACTGAGTTGCTCCTAGAGCAGCAGAAAAGCTTGGAAGGGTTTCACTGACAGCTGTGTAGGGAAAAAAACTGAGCTTCTAGGCTTCTGTGTCTACACAGGGCACTGCTAAACGCTGCTGGGCAAAGAGCAGCATCGCACAAAAGCGAGGCTTAAATATGAGCAAAGAGAAATAGGTTTTAAGCTAACTATCAGATCAGGAAAGCACACAATAAGCCTTCTACCATTAATCCCCAATTCAGACTAGGTAGATCAGCACACTTCTGCCACAAGGGTGCAGAAAAACACCTTCTTAATGTAGAATAGCTGGTTTGGAGCCCAAGTGTAATAAGGCCATTAAAACTACCTACAACTAAAAGATACAATGTAATACAGTGCAATGAACTACTTAAAACAGCAGCAGACAGTACAGTTTTTTTTTTTTGAAACTGGTAGTGCTGCGGTAGCGTTGTCTCACAGTAAGACGCTGTGCGGTTCGACTCTCAGCTAGAGCATCTTCTGCGTGGAGACATGTGTGAATGGGCGTACCTTCGTTGAAGGTTGTGCGTCAGGGCTGGCAACTCGGCATGTAAAAATCAGCTGCCAATCATTAGCGGACCGGAGTTCTGCTGTGGTGACCCCTAACCGGGAAAAGCCAAAAGACACAACAACAACAACAACAACTGAAGTACAATCACAGTATATAAAAGAAGTGCAAAAACATACTTAGAGCCCTTTTGTGTGCTTCCCAGCTCACATAGATGAGGTAAACACCTACTGCCACTAGATAAATAATCCCAGTCCTCAGTACAGGAGTGTCCAGAGTGAAATGCTACTACAAACAAACTTAAAAATACGGATATAGCAGTATACTTTAAACAGCTTATAAAAATGTAATTATTCGATAAAGTACTTTGCTTTGTACAAATGAGCCAACAGCCACTCAACTGTACAGAATTTATAATGGTGCTAAAAACAAGATAAGTTGATTAATAAGCCCTCCAGCCAATAAAACTACATGCAGAAATTTCAAGTGTTTCCCTAACATAAACAGACCAGGATACCTCCCACTGCACTAGATGGAAAACCCACCAACCTCTTGATGTAAAAAAAAAAAAAAAATGCTTGCTAGAGTGTAAAAATGCACTACCTTATCCAACAGCTAGCTAGATAATGAAGTCACAGCACGTAAATCAGTAGAACAGACAATACAGTCTTGCATTTTAAATGACGAAAGTGGTCAATAAACGTTTTTAACATTTAAGATTTAACAAGGTTTACAGTGGATTCTTATACCTATGTCCTTTAAGCTGCTTGAAACACTTTATTTTTTATTTTTAGTATTTGTGAGTGTTTCAGCCCATTTTTCTCTTGGTTTTGAGTATTCCCGGGTTAGCAGCACAAGGATGGAAGGTTCAGTTTTGGATAGTAGTTCACCTGAGCTGGGAAAGGACAATCTGGTGGGAGGACTCAAAGAACTTAAAGGTGAACTAACCAAACTGATTGAATTATTCAGCCAACATTCTGGTGAATTTATGAGTACACAGCAGGAGGTTTGTGCTGGTGTGAGCGGCCTAGAGACAATCCATCGCAAGGTGTTTTTCTTCCCAGTGGAACTTTACATGGCCTGAATGGTGGTGCATAACTGAAAACAATGTATTCTCATTCTTTGGCAGCAAGAAGGATCCATATGCCCGATGCAGGTGGACCGAATCATTATGAGTACACAGCAGAAGGTTCGTGCTGGTGCAAGTGGCTTAGCAACAATCTATCACAAAGTGTTTTTTCCCTCCCTGTGGAACTTTACATGGCCTGAATGGTGCTGCATGACTGAAAACAATGTATTCTCATTCTTTGGCAGCAAGAAAGGTCTATATGCCAGAGGCAGATGGACCAAATCATTTGGATAGTGCTGGATTTAAAAAAAAACACAGGTACTGTAGAAGGTGGTGGCAATTTTCAAGGTGTTAGTTCTAGTAATCAGATGTTTGATATAAACACTAAAACCTTTACCTTTTCAAAGTCTCACCAGAGTCAGTTGGATCATCTGCTTAGTAACACAGGGGACATAAATCTGGTGGACTTAATTTACTGTTTGAAAGTAAACTGCTGAAACGTAAGAATTTACAGTTGGACAACTGTTATTTGGCAGAGTGTATTAAATTAAAGATGGTCTCTATGGGACTATGAATGAGCACATTTCCAAATGTTTTAGATGTAAAAAGTAAATTTTATGAGTATTTTACAGATTTGTTTAATAGGCACAGTCTGGAACTTGTCATTACATGGAACAATTCCAACATTACAGATTTAATGCAAGAAGTCAACCAGTTAAATAAGACAATTACTGAATATTTGTTGCATGAAAGTTATGAAAATCTATATTACAATGTTTTTAAGAAAAATAAGATATGTGAAGTTAACAGGGATAGAAAACCGAAGAAACTTCAACATGATGTACCCCAATATGAGGAGAAAAAGGTATATTCTACTAAGACACATACAAAAAAGACCATAACGGCCATGCAGTTAACCTTGATAGTTTTAGGAACATTACTGATGTATAAAACAACTTTGAAGGTGAATATGACCCTTTAGACTCTCCTCCCCTCAGGCGGTCACAAAGGTTAGTGAAGCAAAGGGAGGACATAAATGGGCAGACATCTTCCACTCCCCCACACTAATCAGGTTGGGGCAGGCAGTGATTTGGAGGGAAGAGAAACTGGGTGAAGAGGAGAAGAAGATAATTACTAAGGAACATGGGGTGTTTTGTTAATTAGAGGTGGATTTAAGATCTTCAACTATAGTAATCTCAACATCACCCCTATTCATTTTGACCTTTTCCAGAAAAGGTTTAAATTCATACCCACAAAGAAATTTGATAGTGTTGATGCCCTTGTGGAACTTAAAACTATTTACTAGGAAACTTAACTTGGCCATTTTAATTAATATACCAGAGACAAGTAAAAACAAGTAAAATGAAGTTTCTATTTATAAAAAGAAAAGTGTTTTTAATTCCCCCCTCCTTGTATCCTTTGTTAGTAGCCTTTGAAAAGATAACTGAAATGAACATTTATAACTGTATCCACTCAAACTCTCATAAGCCTACATTTAATCAGTCTAGAAAAGAGAGAAATTTGCTTGAGGAACTAAGAAGAAACAGTAACATCAAGGCTATGAAACCCAACTAAGGTGAGGGGTGGTTATTTTGATAACATTGACTATGTTAGTAAAATGTCAGAGATTTTAAATAATGACACCATATACAGTGTCAGTGTGCTAGGAACAAAGGGAACATTGCCTACAAAAAAAAAATATTTACAGTTCCTAGATTATTTTTCCCAAAGGTTTGTTACCACCTGACATTTACAAATTTTTGAGCAATTCTGCAACCAGAATACCAACGATCTTTGGTATTCCTAAGATACACAAAGATGTTGACAACCCCCCTTTAGGACCCACTGCAGCCACACAGGGATCCAAAACCTACCCCTTAGTGGTCTTTATCAACATGACATTAAAACCAGTTTATTTATAGTTCAAACCTCTTCTAAAGATTATTGGGACTTTCTTAGTCACCTTGACAGTAGCGTATGGGAGCAGAAGGAAAAAGAGGTCATTGTTCCCCTCTACTCGTCACTCATTAGACCCATTATAGAGTACAATGCCCCTTTTTTATTAAAGACCTGTTTACATGTATACATGTATACCTAAGACCAAGGGATTACGGGATTACAATTTTTTCATGAAAGCCTTTTAAGGTCTGGATTCCTACAAGGTAAAGATATCCATCTACTGATGGATTTTATGGAGTTAATTTTAGGCAACAATTTTATATTTTACAGAGGGGGAAATATTTAAACAACACAAATGTGTAGCTATGAGGGCAGCATGTGCCCCATTTATGCTAAATTGGTTTTGAACCACTGGGAAACAGACTTCCTCTTTAATTTAGAGCTTTATGAGTATTGTAAAACCTATTTATGTTTCCTAAATTATATATTTACTCTGTGGAATGGGCCTAAGGAAACAGTGAATGAATTTATGAAAATTGTGAATTCAAGTATGAACTTTTTACAGTTTACCCACCAGTTTACGAATTTATGAAAATTTTGAATTCAGGTATGAACTTTTTACAGTTTACCCACCAGTTCAACAAAGAGGGGGTCAATTGTTTTAGATAGATCTGTTACCCACAATGAATTTAGGTCAAACTTATGTAGGAAACCAACATTCAGCAATGCCTATTCACACTTTCATAGCCATCACCCTTTCAACTATAAAAAAAAAGCTTGATCAAAGGGCAATGTATTAGGCTTGCATGTATGATCTCAGATAAAGTAGTTTTGGAACAGGAGATTAACAAATTGAAGGCAGTGTTCTTAGAGTGAGGGTACTCCTTGAAGCTCATAGAAGAGGTTTGTCAGGATATTATGAGTAAATAGGGTACAAAATACAAACCCTTATTAGGTAAGAAAAAATGTTATACACAGAATGGTGACGACACAATGTTAAATACAGGATTTGAAAGGGCTTTGGTTATGCAACATACTTCAGGCTCAGAAGACCTTAAAAGAATTATTTGCAATAACTGGGGGATATTAAGAACAGATAGCAATATTTCCCATCTTCTGGGGTGGACCATGTTTTTCTTTTAAGACACCACAGAATTTAAAAGGGATGCTGAAGAGCACTCTTAAAAAAGGCTGGGACAATAAAAAACAAGTAGGGGCACAAGGAAATGTGGTCAATGTAAATACTGCCCTTTTATTTTTGAGGGAGGAACAATTACAATGGGAGAGACCCAAGTACCACTGTAACATGACATGATGGTAACTGTCAGTCCAAAGGTGTAGTCTCCTTGGCCAAGTGTGCCTCTTGCCCAAGTTTTTATGTTAGGAAAATAGATAGGATATTCAAAAAGGGAATATATGAACACATACACATTTCCATAAGGTGTACTATGCATAGTATACACATAGTGAAAAATGTGGGTCATTAGACATATTCAAATTCCCTGTTATTGATATAGTTCCAAATTGCCCCAGGTGGTGACTGGGAGACCAAGTTGGAGTACAGGGAACTGTACTGGCAACTTAGGCTTAATGCCACAACCCCCAAGTCTTAATATCAATTGCTCCAGTTTTGAAGATAAGGGCAGCAGAGCTATAGCTATTTTACACTTTATATTTTTATATTTCTATATTTGACAGATTCAAAAAGCTTTTTAAGGTTATTAATTTATGATATTAAGAATGTATATATGGCTTACAAGGATTTTTTTATTAACAAAAAATATTTCCTTGAGATGGATTTACATAAGTATGTTTTTAAATGATGGAACATATGACTTTAAGATTCTGAAATGTAATAGGCTAACAAGGTGATTGGTCATGTGATGTATTTAAATAAGAAGCTATGTATTCACCATAACGTTCCATGTTTGTTGTCCATAATCTCACCTTCATTCTTGCTGGTTGGGTTCGGAGCTGAGCATCAGTTCCAACTCGGCATAATACTAAAGCTCGAGAGCTTCCACTGGCTCGAGGCTAATCCCTGTCCCATCATGCTTAGGGAATATAACCCAGATCTTGTTTGCAAAATATAACACATTTGAATTTTATATACAACAAATCCCAACTGTAATAGCTGTTAGCCTATACCTCAAGATGCAAGAAGGGAAGCAGAGAACACATTTTGCAACCAATAAAAATTTATTCTCGATCTTCCAAGAGTGAAAACTGGGGGAAGGAGGGTGGGATGCAAGAATGAAGGTGAGATTATGGACAATAAACATGGAATGCTATGGTGAGTACATAACTTCTTAATGTTATGTTGTCCTACCTCACCTTCATTCTTGCTGGTTGGGACAGCGTCCCTAGCATCTTCTTCCTTGGGTGGCTCAAGGGAATAAACTCTTCAGAACAGTAGAACCAAAGGAAGCCATGTTCCTGGTATGTCTACTTTGTAATGAGTGATAAAGGTATGAGGCTTGACCCATGTGGCTGCAGTACAGATTGAATCCATAGGTAGTCTGGCCTGAAAGGTGATCGAAGTTGACATAGCTCTTGTTGAGTAGCCTCTATTCTTTCCTGGCAGTTGTCTATGTTCCTAGGTTCATAGGTAGGTACTAGGCTATCAGCCCTAGGGCCTATACAAGCCTAGCCAAAAAGGTACCCTGGCTTTCGCCACCCAAGAAAATTATTTTCTTGTGCCCCTGTCGAGCAAAGCCAGAGGTGATCCCTGGGGTGAATTTCCTATTTCCCATCCAATCATCAAGATTTTTCTTGAAGAGTGCTAATGAGGAGCTTTGTTTGATATAGATAGGTAGTTTGTTCCAGAGTATGGGAAGTCTCTGGGACAGGAATCTATCCCTCCAGCATTTTCTGTTTATTGTGGTGACAATGTTTAGGTACCCAGAGCATGTAGCTTGGAGGGATTAGGATTTCTTTAAGTGGAGCATGTCCAGCAGCTCTGGGTTTGACATAGCTTTGTATGTTAGGCAGAGATCACCTCTGAGTAGGCGATATGCGATGGAGTAAAGCTGGAGTTTTTTGAGACGGTCTGCATAGGGCATCTGTTTGAGGCCAGTAATCCTTTTTGTGAGGTACTTTTGCGGCCTTTCCAGTTGTTGTAGATGTCTTGTCAGGTACATACCAATAGAGGCATTGTACTCTATAATGGTTCTAATGAGTGACGAGTAGAGGGGAACAATGACCTCTTTTTTCCTGGATGAGAAACCTGTTGCGATAAGATGTGCCACGTAGAAGGATTTCCTGACTACTGTGACAATGTGATTATCAAAGGAGAGATTACTGTGCACCTGTGTCCCAAGGTCTCTTATCACACATTGGGTGTTAAGTAGACTACCACCTATGTGGTAGCTCATGCGTACAGAGTTTTTACCAAAGGGGGTGACAATGCACTTTTTGGCATTGAGCTTGAGGCCATGGCTTTGACACCAGGCATCTGTCTCAGTGAGGCCCTTTTGTAAGATGTCCACATCGTTAGGAGTTTTAATTATTGCTCCTAGTTTGCAGTCATCTGCGAACTTCGGTAGCCAAAGACCTTCTGTGTTAGCCTGTACTTCAGAAAATTAGATACCAAACAGGAGAGGACTCAGAACTGAACCCTGTGGTACTCCACTTGTCACTGGTCTGAAGTTGGATTTGGATGTTGAGAAATATATGCGTGGGTAATAGTGTCAGTAAGCCATTTTGACAAGGTAATTTTTGATATTGGTTCACCTTTTCTGTTATCTGAGAAGGAAATGAATAACTGGTCAGATTTTCTAAATTCCTTTGTTTTATGCAAACTGTCTGTGTACGTCCAACTGGTGTAGGGAATATTCTGCCTTGTTGCCATAGTTTGGAAAGAAAATCCAGTAACAAAAGGCACAGCATGGACATCCATGTAAAACATGGTTTATTACATCAAGCTTTCAAGTTGAAACTCTTTTTCAAGAATGAATCAATATACTAAAACCACAAAATAAATATACAACACCAGCCAATCACATAACATAACTCATAAACACATTATATAATTATACAATTTATATAATTAATATAATTAGCCAAACCAATCCCAGGCCATTTACTCAGTTCATTAAAAACTTTACTATAGTCAGCTTAATAATATACTAAAATACTTCATTACAGCCTAAAAGACTTCATAAACCAGATGTAATATTCTAACATATGCTTGTCTTAGTTTCAAAATGGGTTGAATGCTATTAGTTTTATTAAGCCCTGGATAAACATCAGATCTAAAAAAGTTTATCCATTTATATTCTGCTCTCTCTGTAGCATTCACAATGTCCCCTCCCCTCTTATTCTTAAAAACTCTCTGCAATATCCTAAATTTAAAGGCATGCTCATTTCCACAATATACAATATGCTTACTAAGTGCATTTGTCTCAACCCCTTTTCTTATATCAGATAAACAGGAGGCATTTCTCTCCTTAAATTTACAGTTGTTTTTTCCAATATAAAAACATAAACATTTCTCACAATTAGCCAAATAAACTAAGTTTTCACTACTGCACGTCCCAAATGCCTTGAAAATAAAAATAGCTCGTGTTATGGGATGTATAAATTCTGTTTCCATATTAATGAACTTACAAAAAATGCAGTTATAACAAGGGACTGTCCCCTTGTTAAAGCTACATAATTCTTAATTTTTACCAAAATCTTTGTAACAGAGACGTTGTTTAAGGTTCTTCTCTTTTTTATATACAAAAATATGTAGTATTTGGTCTGATGAAGCGGTAACCCCGCGAAAGCACTAACCTTTTTCCAATAAACTGCTTGCTGTTTTACATATCTTCTGGACATTTAATTGGCTAGACCGTGGTGGTTTGACTCACTTATACTTATTTCTGGATCACTGACACAGGCATAGGAAAAGCTTCTGTTCCTTCCATAGACTTTAAAGGACACATTACTGTGCATGCCCAAGGGTGGCCCATTAAAGTCTATGGACATCATTCACATTACCCTATGGTAATATCACAACTGGAGAAGGTACATTTTTGGGGCCATGATTTAATAAAAAGTTTACCAAGCTGTTTATTAAAAAAACAGCCTAAAAAAGTAAAGAAGGGCAAGCAGGAAAACACACTGAAGCACCTGATTCATCGAATGCCCAGATATATAAAAACATCAGCAAATAATTTTAAGGAAAAAAAAGATTTCCCTTACTTGCTTATTGACAATAGCAGTTCTGTCTACACACTTTACACATAAACCACATCACTATTTATGCACACACACATCGACAAGATCCCCCCCCACACACACACACAAACCCATCCATAACACCCCTTGTATGCTAGACACGGATCACCTCTAAGCAGTCTCTAGGATATGGAGTATAGTGACAGGGCTTTGAATCAGACCATGCAGGACATATTGTTTAGGCCTTGTATCATTTTAGTAAGGTATTTCTATATCTCCGTGAGCATTCCAGTTGTTGCATGTGTCTGGAGAAATACATGCCAAAGAGGGTATTATACTCTACGACTGGCCAAATAAGAGTTGAGTTTAGGACAATGGCATCCTTAGATCTAGGCACAATCCCTATGATAATAAGCTGTGCATTACAGAACTTTCTTAGAACAATGGGCACATGTTGGTTGAAAGTTAGATCACTGTCCACATAAGTTCCCAAATCCTGAACAGCTAGGTCAAGTCTTAGGGACATATAGTCAATGTGGTAGTCCCTTGGATAGATCACCTCCCAATGGATAAAATAATGTGTTTTTTTGGTATTTAGTTTCATAATTCTGGCACCAGTTATTTAATTGGGACAAATCTTCCTACAGGATGGCTATGTCATCTGGGGATTCAATGACCGCTCCTAGCTTGCAGTCATCTGCAAACTTAGTCAACCTGAGCCATTTGGCACTGGCTTTTACTTCAGAAAAGTAAATGCCAAATAGGAGAGGTCCCGGTGCAGAACTCAGGGGAACTCCACTGGTGACTGGTCTCTTTGTGGAGGTACCTTCCCTATTTTGATTTCCTGCATCCTATCTGTGAGCAAGTTGGCAATCCAGCTGGTAACATAGGGGTTTATTCCCAGTTTATTAAGCTTTCTACATTGTCTGAGTGGGGCACACATATATACATACACACTCACACACTCACTCACACACTCACACACTCACACACTCACACACTCACACACTCACACACTCACACACTCACACACTCACACACACACACACACACACACACACACACTCACACACACACACACACACACACACACACACACACACACACACACACACACACACACACACACACCTCACCTCATTAACTCCCCTACTTCTACTTCCCAGACAGATACACATTCACACGTATTCTCATGCACGCACTTCCTAACCCTACCCTACCACTAAACTCTCCAGTACTTACCCATGCCACAATGGGTGAACATAGCCCATAACATGTAAGGCACATCAGTACTAATCTACACAGCCAAGTGATTAGATACGTCTCTGAGACAGTTCCGGGGTGGGGGGGTACATGGTTAATCAGTATATGCCTTTCTTCTGGACTGCCTCATTAGCATGTAGCATGGCTGCAGAGAAAGTCTGACATGGTGCTGCACATGTTGCACTGTGTTAAGACTGTCTTTGAATTCAAAAATGTTACCTTAGGGTGTATACATCATGTACTGCTCACAGTAACCATTATTAATTTCTTCTATATCTTTTATTACATATTTCAAATGTTTAACTACCAGTTACATTTTAAAATGCCTGTATACAATGCTTGATTTCAATAATGCCAGATTTGACATTTATATAGTTTGTAATGACAAATGCCAAGGATATCTTGTATAGCAAATGCTGCTGAAATTCATTGAATACTGCAGTTACAGTTTTAGTGATTTAACACTGCAAATGTGATCATTTGAATTTACTGTTTTAAAAGTTAAAAGAGTCTATACCAAAACATAATATATGAAAAGTTAAAAAAGTATTTGGAAATGTAATTATTTTCAGGAGAAAGGGTAAATGTAAGACTCCCAACCACCCATGACATACATAGGTTCATAGGTTGGTACTAGGCTATTAGGCCTAGGGCCTATACAAGCCTAGCCATAACAGTTCCCCAACTATTTCTTCCCAGGAAATTTACTTCCCTGGTCCCCTGTCTAGCAGGGTGACTGACATGATCCCTGGGGTGAATTTCCTATCTCCCATCCAGTCGTCAAGGTTCCTTTTGAAGAGGGCCAAAGAGGTGCTCTGCTTGACATGTATGGGCAGTCTATTCCAGAGTATGGGGAGTCTCTGGGACAGGAACCTATCTCTCCAGCATGTTTTGCTCATTGTGATGACCAGGTTTAGATCCCTGGAGCGCGTAGCTCTGAGGGACTGGGATTTCTTTAAGTGTAGCATGTCCAACAGCTCTGAGTTTGACATGGCCTTGTATGTTAAGCAGAGATCGCCTCTGAGTTGACGATATGCGACAGAGTATAGCTGGAGTTTTTTTAGATGGTCGGCACAGGGCATCTGCTTTAGGCCTGTGATTGTTTTAGTGAGGTATTTCTGCGACCTTTCCAACTGTTGCAGATGTCTTGTGAGGTACATACCAAACGGGGCATTGTACTCTATAATGGGTCTGATGAGGGGTGAGTACAGTGAGACAATGACCTCATTTTGCTGGGATGAAAAGCCTTAAGTAATGAGATGTGCCACTGTTGTGGTGATGTGGTTAACGAAGGTGAAACCACTGTTCACCTGTGTCGCTAAGTCCCTTAGCACACTTTCGGTGTTTAGTGTACTGCCTCTTATATGGTAATTCATGGATACATGTTTTTTCCCAAAGGGGATAACTATACATTTCTTAGCACTGAGCTTGAGCCCATGGCTCTGGCATCAAGCATATGTCTCTGTAAGGCCCTTTTGTAGGATATTCACATCATTTGGGAATTCGATAATGGCTCCCAGTTTGCAGTCATCTGCGAACTTTGTTAGCCAGAGTCCCTTGGTGTTGGCCTGTACTTCGGAGAAGAAGATGCCAAACAAGAGCGATCCCAGGACTGAACCTGAGGTACTCCACTTGTCACTTGTCTGGAGCTGGATTTGGAGTTGGCTACTTTTACAGTGTGGGTTTTGTCAGTAATCCAGTTCACAACCCATCGAGTGACGTAGGGATTAATGCCCAGCTTAGTAAGTTTATCTATGACTCCAGAATGGGGGATAGTGTTGAAGGCCTTGGCGAGGTCTAGATAGGCTGTGTGGACCATCTTACCCTTGTTCACAGCTCAGAGACTGATTCGAAGAAGTCAACAAGGTTGAGGAGACAAGATCGTCCCTTCACAAAACCAAACTGGGTGGGGTCCAGTGTTTGAAGGTTGCTAATGTCTTTGTTTATAAGTTCCATGATAATGCATTCCATGGCTTTGCAGTTCAGGCTCGTTATGCTGATGGGACGATAGTTCCCGGGGTCCAAGGTGGACCCCCACTTTGTGGAGTGGAATAACTGTAGCTGAGCGCCACTCATTGGGAATGAAGCCTGAGGTGAGGCTATGATTAAACATGACACTTAGGTGAGGTGCCAGTTCATTTTGTAGTTCATATAGTACATAGCCTGGGATGTTGTCTGGTCCCATGGATGCTGTATTCTTAGCTTTGGAGAGTGCATTTTTTACCTGTGTGGTCGTGATTACCAGCATTTGGCAATCTTTTGGAATTGAGATGGGCCCTTTAGGGGGTGAGAGGGGGGTGAAATTGGCACTGAATCAATCTGCTAGGATATTGGCAATATCCTTGGGATCAGTATATTTAGTGCCATTCTGTTGTAGCTCAGAGCATATCTGAGTATTGCCATTTAGATTATTGACATAACTATAGAATGCCTTGTGGTTGACCTTAGAATCTTTGGCAATTTTATTTTCATAACTAGCTTTGGAGGATTTTATGAGGGATCTCAGCTTCTTACTGAGGCTGGTGAGGGAGTTTCTTGTATCCTGAGATTTTCCTTTTTTATGTAACAAGTTTTTTCTACTGTTGCATAACTTGTTTATGGAAGGGGACCACCAGATTGGCTTCCTTTTTTTGGAGGAGAGCGTCTTGGTTCTATTTGGAATGGCATGATTTATGCACAAGTGGATATGCTCATACAGTGCCTTAGTGTAGGATTCTTTCAGTTCCCGTCTGCATGGATGTCGTGAAGTTTGTCACTTCTGACTTCAGTAACAGGAAGTTGGCTTTGGAGATGTTTTTTTATGAAGGTTTCCCTACTGGGGGGTGGAGGTGGGATGTGGACATCAAGGGTGATTAGCTTATGGCCAGACCTGACCAACGAGGGGGTGACCGCTGGTGTGGAGCATTGATCTCCCATGTTGGTAATGACCAGGTCAAGGATATTTGAGCCCCTAGTGGGACTATGGATTAGTTGATCCAGGGAGTTGGAATTTATGAATTCCAAGATCTGTTGGGCAAAGGTGTTGGTACCCGAGTAGTTTTCCCAATTAGTGGCAGGGTAGCTGAAATCACCCAGTATTAGGGTGTTAGGTTGTATCTTAATATGTTCCAGTATGTTTAGAAAGGCATAGTGAGAATCGTAGGGCATGGTGGGGGATCTGTAGCAAGCTACAATTTGGATTGCAGTCTTACCTAGTTGCACCTGTAATATTTCAGATGCATTCTGTTGGGCAGCTAGCCTGAAGGTGTGAATATCCTTGGTGAATATGGACACTCCACCATCTTTAGTGTTTTGGTCCTGGTTTGGTGGCCAAAAAGTGTGGTAAAAGTTGTGGCCTGGTATTGCAGGGGTGCTGTCTGGAACCTTGAACCAGGTGTCTGTTACTGCACAGGTATCGATGTTCTACGTTTTTAGGAGTGCCTCGAGAGAGTGCATTTTGAGGTTTAGACGTCTAGCATTGAGCAGCATAACCTTCAGGTTTTGCCTGCTTTTCTCTGTTACGGGGGTAGTCATTTGAGCCTTGCCTAAAAGAGGCACTATGGGGGTGGCAAGAGCCTTAGCCAGTAACCTGAATCCCAGGGGCGACAGGTGCAGACCATCTCTGGCAAAACATCGTGGTTTGTTGATCATGTCATCCCAGGCAGACAGATACTGGATCCCCTTTGAATGACACCAGAAACTTAGCCAATTGTTGAAGTCAATCATTTTGTCTTTATACTGTGGTATCATTCTGGGCAAAGGCAGGATGCTACTCAGAGCTAGGGTCATACCTGCCTGGGCCACATGATCCGAGAGCTCTTCCATGTCTCTTTTCATGTAATCCAGGGAGGTAAGTCTCAAGTCATTCACACCGACATGGACAATGACAGAGTCATATTTGTACTTGTTGTGGAGTGACTTGAATGCATGCATTATGTGGCAGAGCCTGACTCCCAACAGGCAGCTGATGGTGATTTTCTCCTTGTTCAGCCTGGAGAGTGGGACATCAGTGTGCCTGACTATAGAGTCGCCAATGACTAAGGTATTGGGTATGTTGTCTTGCCTTAGGGGCTGTTGTTGGGTGGCACAGTGGTGTTTAGAGCTATGTGTTACTTTGGTTGTGATTGGTGTTTGTTTGTGTATCAGCTTCGGAGGTCCTTGTTGTTTGGGCAGATTAATGTTAAGGACCTCCGCATATGTGGGTTTAGTGTTTCTATGTGTGGGTGTTGGTGGTGTGGGTTTTGAAGGGCTATGTGTTGCTTGAGGTATAGTGCAGGTGTTAACCTTCTCCTCTTGACTGTCTAGCACAATCTTGGCTGCAGAGAGCTTTTTTTCCAGTTTGGCTATGTAAGTGCATCTCTTGCAGGTTGTAGTGTTGGGTGGTAGGAGGAGAGGGTTATCTGTGTACATAAGGCAATTGCTGCATTGCCCCAGTATGCCCAGGTTCACCAGGTGGACTGGAGAAATCTCCGGAAGCTGACCCTTGGACATGCCTGGTTTGGTGTTTCTTTTATAGAGTACAAGAGCTGTGTTCCCTTATCTTAGCAAGGTACTTTGCAATTATAGGCTGTTTAGTGCCTATGATTGCTTCCTCCTTATATACAAGGAGTGTTGAGTGCTTTTATCAGTTTAAGGCTTACTAGTGCTTTCCTGCAGGTTATAGATCAAGTGCTAGTCACAGGGATTCAGATTATACTGCTACTACTGAGAAACCAGCTAGTTCTAAGTGTCAGGGCTGAAGGCATCCTGCTCAGGAATGAAATATCACATCAAGAACATGTAGGAGAACCCAGCTGTTGTTTAACCATGTGTTATTGCAGTAGAAGGTCATTGTCCATGACCATGTGAATGGGTTAAAGGTAGTAACGCTATAGAGGAGTATGATGGCATTACACTATGAGACCCTGAAGGACATGCCCACTGTGGTGTGCTGTGAAGAAACCATAAACACACTGGCAATGACCATGGGAGTGTCCATGTCCAGAGCCAGAGGCTGCTGTAGACAGTGTGGACAATGAAGCTAATCTCTGAAATGGTGTGTGCCATTTGTGTAAGCCTGTCATGTGACTGTGCAATGCAAATTCAATCACTAGCACAAACACTGTGAGCAGCTGTCTATATCCTCAATGGCTGCACCAATTATAGCCATCTATGCCACCAATTCCTTGAACAGTATCATTTTGTCATTGGATTATGCTATGTACATGGTGCCATCATCAACTACAGATCTGGTGACATTGCATATGTTCTGACCTGTTATGCTGGCTCCTCTGCTAGTAGAACCATTGAATGTATACAGATAACATGCCTATGGCAATGCTAGATAATATTTTTAACTCCTACCATCCTCTATCACATAGACTGCTACATGCCAATTGTATACATAGGTGATGGGCACACATGCATCTTGTGGTGTAGGTTGCCACTGAAGTAGTCCCGATGTCCTTGGATGGCCGATATGTATATCATTTTGTATGAGTAAAACATTCAGACATAAAAGTCAGTGTTCTACAGAAATGGCACATGTTACTACTACTAACCTAGTGCATCTCCTACAGACACTAGGGCAGCTGTCCCCAGCCCAACTTCCACATGCAAGCCACCGCCAAGTATGAGGGTTCTCGCACCTTTCCCAGTGAGGGATACCAGTGAGGGATACCATGAATTGAGGGTGGAACACTGGAGCAGTGGATAGCATTGTCACCTCACAGCAAGAGGTTCTCCAGTTCGATTCTTAGCTGGGGTGCCTTCTGTGCAGAGTATGCATATTCTCCCTGTGTTTGCGTGGGATTCCTCTGGCTGCTCCAGTTTCTTCCCACATTCCAAAGATGTGCAGTAGGTGGACTGGACACTCTAAACTGGCCACAGGTGCATGTATGTACAAGTGTGTGGTATGGAAAAACAGACACAGCAGGGCTAGCCAGCCAAAAGTGTGAACCTTGACTCTAGATGATTGTCACTGCTGAAGTGATACCCCAACCCCATGTGCAAAAATGGGAAAGGGGGTTGTAAATGGATGGATACCATGAATTCCTCCACCTTTATAAAATGACTCTGTATTGGTGGTACACCCCAGTAATCAATCTACTTCTGGCAATTTCCTGTGCCTCAGTCTTGATATGCAGCAACATATCAATGATCCTGCGATGCACCTGTAATGTTGTCCTATTCTGGATACCCATTGCACTAATGTTCTACATCAGCCTCTGCCACACCCAGTCATAGAAGGCTTTATCTCATTTAATATTCTTAAAGATGAGTGCCATGTATACATACAGCCTGCAGCACCTTGTCTCCTGTGCAGTAATCTTTTCTGGTCATTGCCATTCCTTTGGTCTCCTGACAAGTATACACCTGTGGATTACACATGCAAGTCAGTGTGTGTGCCTGCATGACTGTCCATGTCAATTGACAATTGTTTACAGTTGTTTCACCACTGAGACACAGTGCCATATTGTGGTACCAACTAGCATGTTAGCCATACTTGCCCCCTGTCAAAACTGTGCTGACAAAACAGTCTGAGCCCAGTGTACTGAAGGCCTCATATCCCTTGCAGCATATCATGCATTCCATATGGATATAGTATACTGATATAACCTTACTCAGCAGGACAGTATCCAAGCCTGATTGTGTTCCTTGTGCCCTGTTATGGTAAGTCCCTCAGCAGGACTTTAAACTGGAATGCCCATGTTCCCTGTGTCCTGCCAGATTGAGCCTCCCCAGCCAGACTGGTTGACCCCAAGCATGTCAGTCCTCTGTCACCCCCTGTGCTGTGTTAAACCCCCCCAAACACACACACACACACACACACACACACACACACACACACACACACACACACACACACACACACACACACACACACACACACACACACACACACACACATTCCTCTGCTCAGTTACTGTCCCTATAATCACCATGCTCTAGTGCAGTCACTGCAGTCCTGAGGTCCATTACCAGCAGTTCTGTCTGCAGTATAGTAGTACACTCTCTTATCCACTATATTCTTATGCATTAAGTTATCACACTAGAATGGGCATTGTAGCACAGTAATTATACCAATGGTGCAGTTGTCTCTGAATTGTGGTTATGTCTGGCTGCTCCCAGCCTGAGAAGTGATATATAGTGTACACACATGCATGGCTAGTATTGGGTGATATGTAGTGTACACAAGTGTACGACTAGAATCCTTTTGCTCATCAAATTAATCCCACTTGGCTAGTAGCCTCTTTTCAGGGGAGACCCAAGGCGGTATTATACTTACTAGGGGAAATTTGTGCAGGGCATCAGAGAACTTCCCCTACTCATCAGTGTTGTGAATGGGACCCATTTTGGAGGGACACTTCCTGTTTCCATTCCAGACATAGAGGTGGCCCAGAGAAACAGGGCAGCAGATGGAGAGACAAGGAGATGATGAAGTAGTGAAAGAAATAAAGGAGAAAGCAAATATCGAGACAGGAGAATGTGTGCAGGATTCTGCGGAAATGTTTCAAAGAAACCTGTTTGATGGAGATAACTTAGCAAATGATGGCTGTATAATTACAACCCTCCAGTCGAGAGGGTTGTGGGATGATTTACTTACAGAAATGGTGGTGTGGGATGAGCCAGAAAATAGGTTTCCTGGAGAGACAGTATGAGAAAATACAAAGGAAGGATACAGAGATAATCCTGAGGAATAGTGCTTAGATGGAAAATAAAACGTATGCAGAGAAAGTAAAAGAAGGCAAAAGTGGAGTAGCAGAAAAGGCAGAAGAAAATGAAAAACAGAACTATAAGGTAAAGATTCAAAGTAAAGAAGACAAAGAAATGGACAGGTATGAAGTGTGGGACAATTTATTAGCTTCTTTGGGTGTAAAAGCACATGAGGTAACAGCATTTATTCTTATTAACAAAGAGACATTTTGTGACATTATATTTGAGACTGTTTTTTCAATGTAAAATTTCTTGGGGAATATGATAAAAAGAAAGACAGTTACCCATGGGATTTTTATGCGATAAAAGCATTTAACTGGAAAATGAAAAAGAAGATTTGTGTACAATTTCAAACAGACGTAGAGAGACTTTGAAAGGACATTTGAAAGCTTTATCTAAAGAAGCACTGGACATTGCAAAAGTTTATGACAAAAGGAATTTATAGACTGGTGGCTGGGATTGTAATACTGTGTTACAAATACCAAGCATGATAAATGTGGAGGGGAATAGGGATGTTGTAAAACAATGGGGACAACCCAAAACATTTCTTTGTGGAAGAGAAGGACATTTGATAAGTAACTCTGACAAAAGAAAATGTTATATTTGTGGGGGGAATGAGAAATGATGCAAAAACTGTGAAATTAAATGTTATAAATGCAACAAAATTGGACATTTATGGATGGATTGCAAAAATGAAAACAACAGTACAGAAAAAGGAAAAAGAAAGAAGAAAACGAACAAACTGAAGAAATTTTAGAAGTAGTAGAAATTGAAGAAAATTTGGATGAGAAAAAAATTAAAGAGGATATAGAATAATGTTCTGAAATAAGTAATGAAGACAAACTAGGAGGTAGTAAAAGGGGAAATAAGAAATACTGATAAAGTGTCAAAGACAGGAAAAAAAATTAAAGGGATAAGTACAAAAGAAAACAAAAAGGAAATGGATGAAAAACAATATATACAGCTAAAGATTGGGGCTTGGTATAATGGTTAAGGTTTTTGACTCACGACACAAGGTACAGAGTTTGGTTTTCACCTTTGACAAAGAAACTGGTTAGGCTTAGAATGACCTGTTAAGAAAGCTAGCCAAGTAATTAGTTATGAATTTATGAAACCATGAATCTAAGGAAAAGGGAAAATGAAAATTTTAGAGTGCTTTCTGTAACTATGAATCGCATAAAGAATATAGTAAGAAAAATAGGAATTTTGGTGTGGTGTAATACATATGATGTAGATGTAATTATGCTAGAAAACACCAGATTTTAGCAAATAAAGAAAGATTATAAACAAACTATGGGGAGGAAAGACAATCTGGAATTTGGGAAATTAGATGCTCTGGAATAGCCGTATTCTGTAGTAACACAGTAATGATATTAGATGTAACTTTAGCAAAAATGGGAGCATTAACTATTGTAGAATTAAACTGGAAACAGCTAGTCTACAGAATTATAACATTGTATGCTTATATTAACTGTAAAGAAAGAGAAAGCATCAGATTTTAGACTATCCCCGGGATTCAATAATGCCTGCACTAAGTGTACAACATTCTGAATGAACAGACAACACAGGTATAACTCACACCTTCTTCCTCCTAATTTTAGTTTTCCCACTGATTTTCTTGCAACTTTAAATATCAACAGGGATTCATAAAGGTTTCCAAAAAGTGAAGACTTCATGCACACTTACTGTAATGTTTCTGAGTGGCTAGAAAGCACACAAAATGTGATAGTGATGTTCTTGAATATATATCATGTGCACTTAGTGTAGGCGTTAATTAATCTGGCTCATTGTAGTGATAAATATGAATATTATAATAACAGGACACTTTAATTGTGATATAAGACAACATTAGAAGTTATACGATATGGCAAGTTAAAACTTTGGGACAAAAAAAAAAATCATGGACTTACTAAAGGGGTATGTATAGAACTGAAACAGATTATTTTATATTATACAATGACTGGTCATTAACATTCAAAAATGAGCATGCTGATTGGCCAGCCCAACCAGTGTGCCCGTTGTAAATCCGAGAATATACCAACGGGAAAAGGTCCTGTCGCTCGGCATTTTTCCCGTTAGCATATCTCTCCTTTTTTTTAATACAAAATTAAAACAGAAGACATTTTACGTTCGGGAGATGGCACAGACAGAAATAAAGGGATAAACAGGTACATTCTACAAAACTTAAAAAACTTACCTGATTATCCTTTTATTTTTCTGTCCCGACTCTCCCTAACATAAAAAGTCTCCCAGGTTCTTCTTCTTTTTTTTTTTTTTTTTTTTTTTTAATTGATTATAACAAAGAAGAAGAAGCAACAGAGATCTTCCTTTCTCCATTGCTACCTTTTCACAGCCCTGATGTACTGTGTAAGCGCTGGAGCACAAGTTCTATATACATGTGCAGTAAATCATAACAAGGCAGTGATATACCACCAGCTGCAGAAGAACAGTAATGTGCCGTTATACAAAGACATTATTTAAGAAAAGTAAGTATTTTTTTCTTAAATAATGTCATTGTATAATAGCAATAACCGACTCCATGGTTGTGGTATATTGAAATGTACCCATGGTTGGCTTTATTTAATCACTTGGGCGTAAACCACACCACCCATGGGTAAATCTTCAATATACCACACCGACATCATCTGTTATTGCTACAGTATCAAAAGGTTTAATTATAGGAAAAGGGGAGGTAGTTGAAACATGTTTTTCTGATCATCATGTAATATGGCTAGAGATAAAGGAAAACAAGGAATATATAAAGATAAGCAAAGGAATAAAAAGGATAAACGAGAAAGCATGGAATGAAGAAGGAAAGAAATTAGTGCTACAGTTATGGAAAGATCATATTACTATGAGAACATTTTATAAAAACTGGTTTGAACGGTGGGTGACATTTAAGGAAAAATATAAACAATGCTATTTATAGTAGCAATATGATGTGAGAAAAGTAGCGAAAGAAAATATAAAAGAACATAGTGATGCATTGGAAGATTTAGAACATAATGATAGAAAGTACTTTGACAAAGAAAAAGAATTATATGAAGGAAACCAAGGAAAAATACAAGAACTGTTTTATAAGCAAAATATTTTTTACAAGGAAAAAGAGAAGTATTGAGTTACTTGAAGAAGATGGTAGTGTAATGACAGAAATAAAATAATGTAAAAGAAAAAAATAGAAAGAATTCAGGAAAAGATTACTGATAGTATAGTATAGTATAATATGTACAAGAAATGTTTAAAGGAAAACAAAGAAGGTAGTGAAAAAACTGGAAAGTAAAAAAGTTAACAGAAAAAGAAAATAAAGAGTTGGAAAAGGAGATTTTTTTAAATGAGCTAGATAAAGAATTTGGACAAGTGAATACAGATTCATCTGCAGGCCCAGATGGAATAGGTTATGAAAAGTATAAAAATGTAAGGGACTGGCAAAATATAAGATTTTGAATAAATGGTTAAATGAAGATGTATAAAGAATTATGTAGTGGAATACTTAAATGCATATGGAAGAAGGAAGATATATACATACATACAAATGTTTCAAGCATGGGCGTGAAGCCCCTCTAGCTTGCCAATATGCCAAAACACTTGTTCCCATAATAAGTGTCCAGGCTGTTCTTAAAATATCTAAACTAGCACTTGCTTTAATGTAATTAGGTAGTCTGTTCCAAGCATCAGCTACTCTGTCAGAAAACCAATTAGTACACTTCTCATTCCTATAGAATCTTCTACATAGGTTATCTGACGATTCTCTAGTACTTTTTGATAACCCCAAACATTCCCAGAGGTAGTTGTCCCTAAATGCCCTATATACCTGAATAAGATCTCCTCTTAAATATCTGTAAGAGACACTGTACAAGTTAAGATATTTTAGTCTTTCATAATAACTTAGATTTTCACATCCATGGATGCCCTTAGTATATTTCTGCTGTACTCTTTCCAGTTTTATTTATTTATTTATTTATATTTGTTGACCGGGAGTGTCTGACTGGATGTGGGTCCATTTTCAGCAGAGGCCCGGGGAGAAAAGCTCTACAGTTAAAATAAACAGACAGTAGTTGCATTGGATTACATAGCGATTAACAATTTACATAGCAATTACTTACAACATATTTATAGATGAAGAACATAGTACATCAGTAGACAACTAGAATCTTTATCTGTGAAGTACATAACAGACATTAACAAATGTTACAATAAGAAGTTCCTGCTGTATAATAAGTACTAGGCTTATGAGCATCTGAGCTTACTATAATCAAGGTAGTTAGTGGAGTGTAAATAAAGGTAGTGGTTGGATGGGGTGGGTGATATTAGAGTGGGAGTTGCAAGGGCATAGCCAGCATGTTTTTAGGTGCGCTTTTAGTAAAGTTTTGAAGTAGGTGCATGATGGTATGGAGGTAATTGTGGGTTGGAGGGAGTTCCATAATTTGGCTCTGATGCAAGAGAATAGTGCTTCACCAGCAGAGTTATTGGCTTCAGTGATCTGGAAGTGATTTTTGTTGCTGGATCTTAGTGGTCTGGTGGTGTGATAGGGTTGGAGTAGATTCTGGAGGGATGGGACATTTAGTGGATGGTTTACTAGTTTGTGGGCGAGTGAGAGTTGATACCATTGAAGGAGGTGAGGGAGTTCAAGCCAGCCCAGTTCAGCAAGTGAGAGACAGTGGTGACTATGGTAGGATGCCCCTGTGACGAATTTGGTGATTTTGTTGTAGCAGATCTCTAGCTTGTTTAGATTGCATTGCCTTAGATTGGTATATATTGGAGAGGCATAAAGTAGGGTGGAGATAAGGTGGGAATTTGCTATTGAAATCTTTGCTGCTTTGGTAAGAAGTTGCTTATTTCTGTTTCACGCTCCTAGTTTTTTGTGGACTTTTTTTATGGTCATGGATATGTGAATGTCAAATTTTAGTTTATTGTCTATTTCCACTCCTAGCAATTTGGTGTGTTCAGTTGGGTATATAGTGGTGTTGTCTTTTGCTGTGATGTTAAAGTGAGAGTTGTTTTGAGTAAGTTTGGTGGGTTGGAATATGAGTAGTTTAGTTTTGTTTGGGTTGAGTATTAATTGGGCATCAAATAACCAAGTTTCAACAGAGGAAAAGGCTTCCTGTGTGACTTTCTGCAGTTTGGGTAGGGACTGGGCTGAGTAGATGATGGCTGAGCCATCTGCGTATTGTATGAGTGTGCCATGTTTGCTGGCAGAAGCTAGATTATTGGTGAAAACAGAGAAGAGTAGGGGTCCAAAGACGGATCCTTGGGGAACCCCTATGGAGTCAGGTAGTTGGAGAGATATGTCATTCTGCCATACAACGGATTGTTGGCGGTCAGACAGGTAACTCTGAAACCAGTTGGTGACTGATTGTGAGAAGGATAGGTTATTGAGGACAGAGATAAGTTGTTTGTGTGGGACCATGTCAAATGCTTTAGATAGGTCTAGGAAGGTAGCAGAGAAGAGATAGCCATTGTTTTTATGCTGAAGGATAGTGTTAGTAAAGGAGAGTAAGGCAGTGGTGGTGCTATGGTTTAGTCGGAAACCATGCTGAGTATTGAAAAGGAGATTGTTAGTAAGGAGGTAGTCTGAGACCTGAGAGTGTATGCATCTCTCTAGTATTTTGGAGAGTGGAGAGAGAATAGCTATGTTGTGGTAACTGGTTAGTTCTGTGGAGGGTCCACCTTTGTGGAGGGGAATTATATGTGATACTTTCCACAGTGTGGGAACGTAATTTTCTGACAGAGATCGGTTAATCAAGATGGATACTGTGTAGGCCAGAGCATCAGCTGCGATTTGTAGGTATTCACTTGGGAGGTTGTCTGCTGCTAATTTGGTGGGCTTAAGTTTAGTTAAGAGTTTTTTTATGTTGGAGGTAGGTACAGGAGAAAAAGAGAAGGCAGCGGGGAGATTACTAGTTGGAGGGGAGGGGGGTTGTGTTGTTTAGCTAGTGATAGTATGGTTTGTGTGAAGTGTGTGTTGAATGAGGTAGCAATATTTTCTGAGGAGTGAGGGATGTTAGGAGGAGGGGTATTGACTTTACCTGGGTGGAGGATGGAGTTTATGGAGGACCAAAATTGTTTGGGGCTGTGTTGGGAGGAGTCTAGGGCAGACTGGTAGTATTGGAATTTGTCCTCTTTTATTAGCTTTTTGACTCTATTGCATAATTCTAGGAATTTCTGTCTAGTTGAGGGGGTTTTGGTTTTGCGCCAGTGTTCCCAGGCTTTATCCCTGTTTTTCATTTCTGACTTAGTGGTTTTCTGTAGCCATGGGGAGGGTTATGCTTTGATTCTGGAAAGTCTTATGGGGGCATGGTAATTAAGGATGCTCAGGAAGGTAGTATTAAAAAATTCAACTGTGTCATCAAGACTGAGGTACTTTAGAGGATGCCAGTTACATTATTTGAGGGATGAGATGAATGTGAGTGGTTTAAAGTTTAGTTTTTTACGTATATTACATTATTTGAGGGATGAGATGAATGTGAGTGGGTTAAAGTTTAGTTTTTTACGTATTTGACAGTAGATGACAGGTTTAGCTTGGTATAGGTATTTTTTGAGTAGGAATGTTTGGGAGTGATCACTGAAGCTATCTGATAAGCAGCCTGTTATATATGACTGGGGGCTCTTACTGACTAGCATCCAATCCAGGGTAGTGTGCTTGCTGGAGTTTTTATTTACCCTGGTTGGTGACTGGACTAGTTGGGTGAAGCCATGAAGGTTTACATGATGGGATGGATGGTTGCCAGAACAGGATTGCCAGTCAATATTGAAATCACCTAAAATGATAGTTTCTTGTTTATTTTCTTTCTTTAGTTTATTTTCTTTCTTTAGTTTCTTAATTCTTGTTTATTCAAGCTTGTTTTCCTATAGGGTTTCCATATTGTTATTCCATACTCAAGTTTGGGTCTAATGTAACTAACAAACAATGACTTCATTATGTTTGATTTCCTAGACTTTATAAATCTTTTTATACAACCTATAGTTCTATAACTATCGTTAGCCAATTGGTTAATATGACTAGAAAACCTCATAGCTGAATCTACCCATATACCCAGGTCCTTAAATGAGTCTACTGTTTCAATCACTGTGTGCTGTATTAAATATTTACCTTTCAGTTTATGCCTCCCAAATCGCATATGCTTAGTTTTTGAAGTATTTATCAACATATTATTCTCATGTGCCCAAATGGTCAATTTAGTCAAATTAGTTTGCAGCCATGCCTTATCTGTAAGACTTGTAATCAGTTTAGCCAATTTCAAGTCATCAGCATATAGACTGTAGAACACCTCAAATGAAAAAGGTCTGTAAGATACAATCTAAACAAATAAGGGCCTAGTACAGAGCCCTTGTGGGACACCTTGACTGTAACCAAGGATTTCACCTGTCCAGTTGGTCTATGATACTCGCCATGTCCTATTTGTAAGCCATGCAGCTATCCATCTTATCAACAGTACATCAATACCTAGTTGTACTAATTTATTGATCAGTGTTTTGTGCATGACCCTGTCAAATGCTGAAGTTAAACCTATATAAATCACATCACAGCACAATTGTTCATTCATAGCTGTTATTATATTGTTATAGAACATCATGTTACAGGTGGTAATAGATCTATTTTCAACATATGCATGCTGATATATGGTTTCAAGTCCCAACCTATTCAGTTCTGACAATAACTTATCCAGTATTACCTTCTCCATTATTTTTCCACAACATGAAAGTAGACTTAAGGGGCTATATGATTCTGGGTTTGTCATACTCCCCTTTCCCTTAAAGACAGGTTTAATAAGTGCATGTCTCCAGTCTCGAGGAATCTCCCCATATTTATATGACCTATTGAATAATAGATGTAATGGCAGTGTAATTTCTTGCTTAAGTGTTCTCAAATCATTGTTACTTATTCCGTCTCCTCCCTACACTTTGTTTGGATCCAGTTGGACAGTTCTTTTTCAATATAATCTAATTTGATTCCAGTATCTAGGATTACCTGGATATCACTAGGACAACTTATCACCCCTTTTGTGTAGCCAAACTGTTTTGCATATGATTTTGTAAATATATCTATAATCTGTTGTGTCTGAGAATAAATTTTAGAATCTGCACACAGTTTATCAATTTGTGTCTTTACTCCTTCCACATCTTATGTATCTATAAAAAGGTTTCCTATTATGCTCAATATCTTTATATAAATTTTCTTCAATTTTTTCTTGATCTTGTCTAACACTATGCTTAATCTGTTTGCCCATCTCATTTATTTCAGTTTTCAAAGTTGTAGTTCGACCTCTCTTCCATTTTTTTATATTTGTTGTCTCTCACCTTAATCAGGTATCTTGTTCTTATGGAAATAAACCCCCTGATGTTATTTATTTTTATTTATTTTATTTGCAGTTGTTTAACCAGGATAGTCCATTGGGCCTGAAGAACCCATTTTCAATGGAGTCCTGGGGAGAAAAGCTCCTCATACAGATTACACAAAGGTTAATATACAAACATAGATTACATGAAGATTACAGAGGTAAACAAACTAAGATTAATATACACACATAGAATGCATGAAGACTACAGAGGTAAACAAGACTGATCAAAAGTATTTCAATCAAAGTTAATAATAATATTTGCCAGAATGTTATGTGCCTAGATCCTGATGGTAAACATTTTTTTTTACTTTTTGCACTGAATTTCTTTTTCAAAGCTTTCCACATTCCATCTGCAGTTTTTCCACTGAACACCTCACTCCAGTTAGTTTTATATAGCAACTTTTTTGCTTCCCTATAATCTATAATTAACCTTGTGTGCATTGGCTCAGATTTCAGTTTGGCAGAATTATCTAGCAACAAATTAACCTTTATGACCCCATGATCACTGCACATCAATGGTGATAAAACTTGACTTGAAGTTACAGTAATTTCTTTAGGAACACAAACAATATCTAGTATATTCCATCCCCTGGTAGGTTTGTTTTACAATCTGAAGCATTTGTTGTTCCTGAATATACTCTGTGAATAATTTCTTTACTAACATTGTTGAATCAATATTATTCCAGTCTGTTTCTGGCAAATTTAAGTCCCCAGCTAATATTATTCTTCCCTCCTGTGTTTCATGTAAGAAATGTATGAATTCTTCTAGGTCATCTGCAGTTGACTTTGGTGGTCTGTACACTCCAACAACTGTTATATGTTCCAGGGTTGTCTTTATTGTCACAGTTACACAGTCTATAGTATTGGTGTTATTACTGAACATGTAATAATCACAAGTCTCATAGCTATCTTTAATCCCTATCATAACAACTCCACCTGATTTTTTGTTAGAATGTCTGTTACAGTAAAAACATTTACACCCTGACAGAACTGGTTTCCAGTCATTGCTCTTTAACCATGTTTCACAAACTATAACAACATCAATCTTGTGGGAACGTAGCAAATTTTCTAATAAAAAAAACGTTATTATTAATGCTCCTAGCATTAACAACCATCAGAGATGCATCAAATGTTGCTATCTGTGAACTGATACGTTTTTGACCTGGCAAAAATCCTGGCTAGTGTTTGTCAAATATTGCAAAATATCTGCTGCAAAAATTCTCTTCCCTGATCTAGACAAATGCACACCATCCTGTTTGAACACATATGTGCCCAAAACAAGGCTTGGATGCTCTACACATTTCCATTTTTTAAAACAGGACATTTTTTCCATGTAGGTATTTACCTAAAAAATCTTTTCATTCACAGTGACCTGACTATCCTTTCTATAGGTGATTTGTGAAAAATATGGCCTAATACCAGTACAAGCTATACAATCTAAGAAGATAGAAGACAATTAAAAACTGGAGACCAATAGTATTGAATAAGAATGATTATACGATCTTTACGAAAATAATACAAGAGGAATTTGAAACTAAAATGTGAAATATTTCAGAAGATAGCATATATAGTATAAAGGGAAAGGGTTGTTAAGAATTATTAATGATAGAGAAATTATGGATGATATTATGAACAGAAAAGAAGCAAAAATCAGGATAGGAGACCTTAGTAAGGCATTTGACACAATTGGACATGTATGTCAGCATATAGTAATAATGAAGTAAAAATATTTGTAAATGGCTGGTTAAGCCAAGAGGTACATATGAAGAGTGGTGTAAGACTGGGATGTCCAATGAGTTGTATACTCTTTGCATTAGTTATGAATGTGATAATACGTGAAATAAATTACAAAATGAAGGAGGTGGGGTATACAACACCTGAAAAATTAATAGTTATGGTCTTGTTAACATATGCAGATAACATTATATTAATTGCAAAAAAAACATAATTTAGATAAAAGTAATAATTTTTAAAATGAGTGTTTAGAGATGATAGGGAGTTTTAAATAAACAGAAAAGTAAAGATTTATGTGACGTAGTAAAAATCAGGGTATATATTTTATAATGAATGAAATTTCTGTGTTAGGTATAAAATTTAGGAATAAAGATACAAGTACAATTCAATGGGAAAAACAATAGAAAAAATGAAGCAAATATCTTTGCTGGAGAACATATAAATTATCATTCAGAAAAAAGGCTTATTTGATTAATTCAGTGTTTATGGGAAAATAGCATACTTAGCAAGTGTACTTATGTTGCCAAAAGTATTTGAAAAGGAATGATTGCAGATATATATATTTTTAATTTATGCAGAGTTTTATATTAAACCCAGTAAAACAAGGAATTTTGTATACAAATAAAGAAGAAGGAGGTTTAGAGCTAATTAACCCAGTGCTATATGCTGCTTCATAAATTTGTACAGTGTTGAAGTGGATAACGAAAAAGATGAGATATTAGAAAGAAAACTGTATAAATACAAGTATGATACATTTTGGGGGATGGTAAAAAAAGAAAAAATTTATAAATGAAGAAATAAAATGTTGCCAAGAAAAAAATATTTTTGTGGAAAATAAAAATTGATGATATAAAAAAAGATATAAAATGATGGTGGTATAAGAATGTAATGATAAAGCATTACCATGTAAAACCAAGGGAAAATCTAACAGATGAAAAATTAAAAGCTATAAAAATAAGAAGAAAATGGTATAATCAGAAAGTAGAATGTCAAGATTTTTTGTGGAGACTGATAATAGATAAATTGTCAGTAAAAGGAAATATGCCATATTAAAAGAAAAGTGGTAGAATATGTTTACACCATCAAGACAAGAAAGTATGTTTTTTGAAATGTAACAAAGAGTAAAAAAGTTATGAAGATACTATGTAAAGAAGATTTTTTGAAGATATAAAAGAACTGGATACAATAAATATTGATATTATAAGAATAGAAGTTAATATGTTAAAAGAGTAGATAAAAGTTATGTATGTTATATGGAATGAAAGAATAAAAGTATGTTTAATGGTAAATGGATTTTAGCAACAATATTAAGTGAAATCAGATGATGGTTATGGAAAAAGGTGTGTGGGGGGGTCTAATAAGGATGAAAATTTAGCATGATTGTATAGAAAACTATGAATATTTGTAAACAGATTTATATATTTATACATATGTAAATATCCGTAAATGTGTAAAGATTTTGTAGATAAGAGTTATTTTGCATATAAATAAAGGAACCTTACTCTTTTTGACAGGTGCCATGGGATCATTTACATCCACCTGCGCTACCACCAACTCAAGCAGATGGGGCTTTGATTTAATGTCTCACTGAAGGACAGCATACTCAGGAGTACAGTGCCCCTTTTATGCTGCACTGCAGTGTCAGCAATCAATCTACTGGTGTGGGAATAGAACCCAGAGCTTTCTTTACCAAAGGCAAATGTGCTACCCGTTGCGTCACTGACAATGTGTGAAGACACAGTATGAAGCATGTATTGCCACCTGGCCATGTTACTGTTTCTTTACATTACAATATGATGCTGCACAACCATTGTGCATCATTTGGTATCCAGTACATGCAGCCATGCATATTGGGCTAGTGGAAATGGGCTCTGCAGGTACTGAGTTCAGCAGAGCTCTCACATGGTGCAGCAAGGAGTGTAACATGTTTCTACACCTGATCCAAAACAGAAAACTCCTCGTGTATCCAGACTTTGAAATACAGCACAAGTAACAGAAAACTAAAGCCAGTCAGTGAAGACAGCACACGAAAAGCTTTAATATATACACTATGATAACTCCAGGTCAAGCGCTTTCGTCCTGTAACTTGGACATCATCAGAACCTGAATTAAATCTTTAAAAACTGTTTAAAAACTTAAATGAAGAAACACACCCACTAACACATCCAGTGAGAAAGTAAATTACATCACACACAACCAGAACATCAACCAATTAAAATTATTGACATCATCAGTTACCAAGTAAAAACTGAAGGCAATAAAACTCCAGGAGCCTGAATAAAATTAAAATAAAAAAGCTAAACTATTTCACCTCCATGGCTCATTTCTTTAGTTCACTAGTAATTGAAACCATCTCATTAAGCCCAGGAGGATTTGTAGCATCATATTTTAATTGCCAAAACATTTCTCTTTGGAGCAACTGATTTTCCCAATCACCATTAATACTTGTGCTGTATTTCAATGCTTATACACCTGCAGTACAGAGATCATACAGACCACCTGCTGATGGGAGCATGAGAGTCCACTATATATAAAACTCTTGCCTGACACCAGCTTGCCAGGATGTTGAATTATGGCACTGGCATCATCAGCTCTGGCAAACTGTGCAGGCACAGGTATAGTGCCTGGTGCAGGTGCTACTCAGACCTTTGCTGCCAGAAGGAAGAAAAAGGTTATGGACAGGGAGCCACCTTATGATTATAATCATGTTGTACTTGGTTTGGCAATGTTCCTTGAGTTGTCCATCTATAGCTGTAATGAACTTGTGTTATCAGGGATCTGCTATGCTGGTTATTCTTTGTCTTATGTTGCTAAGTGGCTGGAGAGATAAAGGTGAGCAGGTTGGTTTGTTTAAGGGGACATGACAGGCTCACCAGCTTGTAGGGTAAGCATAGTGTATTGCTGCCTGTAGTATACTATTTTAATGATGTGTAAAGCACATGTATTAAGCTGATGCATTTGTTTTTTTTTTTTTTTTTTTTTTTCTTTGCCTCCTCCCCCATTAGTTTTTTTTCTCTCCTTTTATTTTCTTATTTTATAAGATCAGCTGTGGTGGGTGCAAGCTGCAGTCAGGTGGTTGCCACCTCACTGTGCAATGGCCACTGCTTTCTACAACTGTCTCCAGCAATCTCCAAGCCTGCCTCTCTTCAGGTTGACAAAGACCACCTTATGGAAGGTTACCTGGAGGCTCAATGATGGCCTCCATGGCCACCTTTCAGAAGAAGACAAAGGCTCCTCAAATAACACTACTGCAGTGGAGTCCTCCTGTACCTGGTAAGAAATGCAGCTGGCAAGGATCAAGGTGGACTAGCAGATGGATGCTTAAATTAGCAACCTGGAACATCTCCTTGTGTGGCTGATAAAGTGACATGGACAGCTCTGTCCATCAGGCCACCAGTGACTGAATCCACCCATGATAACCATCCACAGAGATGATTAATACCTGGGTGTGTTTCCCCTCTGGACCAGTCAGTCAGGCACTTCCTGTCCATCCTTATCCCCCTTCATTGTGCTCCCCATCTGTATGTCACTCCCTATCCCCTATTTGTAGTCCAGTCCTCCCCATCTCCAGTTACTGAATCCTGTGTCAGTCCACATCTCTCCACAAATCCCCCTTTATGTGTCACTACCTCCCTTGAAAGTCTTTGTCTGCACTGCATGTATGTGTGCCCCTGCTTCCCTTCCTATACCCTCCTTCCCTTCCTATATCCTCCTTACCCACTTTCCCCTTGCTTCCTGCTCCCTCGACCCTTCTTCAAAAAATGAAAAAAGGGCACTTGTACTAAAAAAAAGTATATCCTTCTTCCCCCACCTATCTTCCCTTCCAGTTGTCCTTCTGCATATTCCTCCGTTTCCACTTCCCCATTTCTGCCTGTGTTATCTCTCCATTTTGCCTCACTGTTGGTTGGCATTGGTGCCCATGTCATAGCTATGAGGTGCTTCAGTGTGCATGCGAATGGGCATATCACTGGGAATACCTCCTACATTTTCCCTTTGGTCATGTGACTGACCGCATACAGCACTGACCATCCAGCAGCATGGGTTATTGCCATTATTGCAACTGAGAAGTTTCATTCTGGTCCCTGGAATAATGGCTCTATACTGGCCCTCACGCATATGAAATGCTCCACACTATTTACCAGTGTGTGTGTGTGTGTGTGTGTGTGTGACTGGTATTTGGAACTGTTCATAATTCCCTCCATCTTGACTAAAGCCCCAGTTCCAGTTGAAGAAAAGCAGCAATGCCAAAGCATGATACTGCCACCACCATGCTTCACTTTTCTTACACAGAATAAAGTCTAACAAATGTATAATGTTGAATCATGTCTGTCCCTGAGTTGAATGAATGTCCCTGAGGCCTCTTCTTATTTTTGTCCCTTCCCTCTTAGATCATGGATCCTTATAGTCATCAGTCAATAATATGTCAGACAAAGTCTCTTTCTTCTTTTGTTCATAAAGTGCATCATGATGCTAGATTTGTTGCACTATTAACTCTGAGTCCAAGTAATACTTTCTTCTTGGTGTCATTTAATGTTTTTCTCAGCTTTGTCCTGAAGACTCCCCCCACACACAAAGCCCCATCCATCACAAATGTCGGTCCCTAATTTTACACAATGTTCCTGCTGCTGCTTCTTATTAAGTCCCTTGTCCCTCATACCGCATCGATTGTCACAATCATTGAATATTGAGACATTAGAATTTCACACTTCTTTTTATACAATAGAAAAAGCCCTGTAACACTGACTGATCTGTTAGCACAGTGGCTTAATCCTACTGATGTCTCAAGGATGCAGGGTTGAAACTCCCCCGACTTTTTTACTTCAATTTATTTTTCAAAGTCTTGGGTAATATTTAAGTAATATGCCTGGTAGCACAGAGGACAAAGACACTGTGGAAGTGCCAAAGGTACAAGGCTTGAATATTTTTAAGTTCCTTTAAGACACAATATAAATAATTATCCCTGGTGTCTCATGTCCTCCCCACCCCAATTTTTCATGCTGCAAAACTTTGATTATTTATTTATTTTACATTTGCTTACCGAGAAAGTCCAACTGGGCATGGATCCCATTTTCAGAGGAGGCACGGGGAGAAAAGCTCCACAAAGATTAGTACAGTAAATAAAATACACATGTTAATAACATACAGTACAGACTCAAAAAGTTAATAATGTACAGTTTCAAGGCCAAGAAAGGAGCAAAAAGTAAATATAATATAAGGAGTACAGTGTGTTACAAGAAGCAATCTAGTTGAAAGGACATTTTGTTCAATCATTTGATTACACTCATCAGTGGCAGGTACAGTAAACACACATTGATTAAGAGTATATAGAGGAGTTGTTGCAAGCTTTCATTGAAGGTTAGAGTATGATATGATATGATTTAGTGAAGCTACCCAGGGTCAGAACAATTACATAACCAAGACCTATGTAAATGGGACCTGAAGAGTTTTTTGAAATTACTTTTGTTTTCAATGGTCCTGATATCTATGGGGATGGTATTCCATGTTTTTTACAACAGAAAACAAGGAGTCCCCACAGCTATTGTTGCTTTGCCTATGTCAGCCAGTGCTTTATTGGTGGATCTTAATAGGCATTTGTTGGAGTAGCTATTAAGTGGACCTTGAAGAGCAGGAACTCTGTCGGGATAATATAGAATTTGGTGGGCTTTTGTAAACTGGTTATATGTGAGCAGGTTGGATAATTCTAGCCAGGATAGTTGCTTGATTGCTATGCACTGATATGTCCTGAAGGGTGAGTCAGTAGCAAGCCTACCTATTTTATTATAGCAGGTGTTTAGTTTGTTAAAGTCTGCTTTGTTTTGGTTGATGAGTATGGAGGAGGCATAGAGGAGTGTAAACAGTAGATGGGTTCTTGCGATGGTGGCTTTACTGTCATTGGTGAGGTACTTTTTGCAACTATATAGGGTTCTGAGTTTTTTATGGGCTTTATTGTCTGTGCAATGTGCATATTGAATTTCATGTTGTGATCTATGATAACCCCTAGAAGTCTGGTGTGTTGGACAGGTGTGACAGGGGTGTTATTAGCTGAGAATATTGGGAATAGTGGTATGGGGTCTAAGGCTCTAGTGTGATAGAATATCAATAGCTGTGCTTTATTGGGGTTAAGTATTAGTTGACAGTTGCCTAACTAGGTTTCAACAGCAGTAAAGGACACTTGTGTCAATTCCTGGAGTTGAGGGAATGAGGGGGGTGGAACAGATTAGAGTGGAGTCATCTGCGTACTGGACTAGAGTGGCAAGCCGGGTAGCTTTGTGGAGTTGGTTGGTGAATATGTTGAAAAGAAAAGGTCCAAGGATGGATCCTTAGGAGACCCCTAGGGTGATAGGTAGGAGGGGAGATAAAGAGTTTTGCCATTTTACTGCTTGTTGGCAGTTTGTTAGATAATCTTGAAACGATGCTAGTGTGGAGTGTCTGAGATTAAGATTGGAAAGAGCAGAAAGGAGTTTGGGATGGGAGACAGTATCGAAGGCCTTGGAGAAGTCTAGGAATACAGTAGATACTAGGTTACCATCATTTTGATGTTGGTTTACTGTGTTGGTAAAGCTAATAAGGGCTGTGATAGTACTTGACTGGGGTGGAATCCATGCTTGGTGTTGGTTAGCAGTTTATCAGTGAGGAGATAAGGCATTATTTATGAATGTATACATTTTTGAGGATTTTAGATAAGGGGGATAGAATGGCAATTGGACGGTAATTAGACAGTTCCACAGAGTAACCTCCTTTGTGTTGTGGTATTATATGTGACATTTTCCACAGAGAAGGAATGCGTTGTTCTGATAAAGAGCGGTTAATGAGCATGGAGACTGGGTAAGAGATGGCTTTGGCTGCAATCTTTAGATATTCTGCAGGTAATTTGTTGGCAGCCAGGGTTGTGCGTTTAAGCCTAACTGGGTATTTATATATTGTACTACTTGGGACAGGCTGCAAGAAGAGGTTTTGGTCAGCTGGTACAGAAGATAAGTTTGGATGTGACGTGGGAGAACTATTGTTGGTGAGGCCTAGGATAGATTTGGTGAAGTGTTTGTTGAATTAGGTGGCAATATTATTAGTGGTGCTGTCAATGTTAGGGGGTAGAGTACTGATCTTTCCTAGATGTAGGATTTTATTAATGGCAGCCCAGAATTTTTGGGGTTATTTTTGTGTTTGTTTTGAATGCCAATATAGTGCTTCCTTTTGTTTATCCTACTTTTTTTTTGGCTTTGTTCCTTAGTTCCTGGTATGTCTGTCTATTAGTTTGGGTTTTATTTTGATGCCACGAGTCCCATGCTTTATATCTTTGTTTTAGTAGTAGACCAGTATCGCCAGGGGGCATAGCTGGATTTAGTTCTGACAGATCTGATAGGGACAAGATGATTTAGACTGTCTAGGAAAGTGTTACTGAAGTAGTCTACAGCACTTTTGAGGGGGAGAGATGACAGTGATCTCCAGTTGCATTGATTAAGTGCAGATATGAAGTCATGGGTTTTGAAATTCTTTGTGTACTGAATTTCTTGGAAGGTGGTGGATTTTAATGGAATCACTTGGTGTCTAATTATAAAGGTGGCAAGGTGGTCACTGAGGTTGTCTGGGAGGGAGCCTGAAAGGTAGGAATGAGATGTTCTGTTAGTAAGGATCCAGTCTAAGATTGACTCCTTTGTGATGTTTATCTACCTGTGTTGTGGTTTTGATTAGTTGAGTGAAACCATGTAGGTTTATGTGGTTAGTGGGGTGGAGCGAGTTACAGGAGGACCAGTCAATATTAATGTCACCTAGTATGATTGCTTCTTGGCAAACTTTTTGTGATATCCAGTCTAGAATGGCTTCTACTGTGTTAATGTTATTGCCAGGGAGTATATAGGTACCAGTTATATGTATGTGTTTCTGAGTTGAATTTCAGCTTAGTGAACATAGTTTCTGCATTACTAAACGTGGGTTGCTCGCTGGCTAACAATTCAGTGGTGAAGAGAACAGCAATGACTCTGCCTCTTTTGGACATTCTGCCTTGTAACCAAACAGGAACATCGACAGAACCAGCAAAGACCAAATCCAGCAAGGAAGGCTAGGAACACCAGCTGAAAATCCAAAATTTATTTCACACAAAGTAAGTGCTTTCGTCTGGTAACCGTGACCAGACTTCATCAGACAATATCAATGAGCTAAGACCCTAGTATTTATACAGAAGTAATTAAAGACAATAAACTAATCAACCAATAAAGTTTGAAATTTATGTAAACTAATGAAATAATGAAATAAAATAATAAGATAATGTAATCAAATAGCAACAGCAACCATACCCCAAGACAATTCATTCCAAATTGACATATAAAAAGAATAAGCAAATATATATATATATATATATATATATATATATATATATATATATATATATATATATATATATATATCAATTGATCTATGCAAAATGCAAATAAATAAAGACTAATACTGATAAAAACATACCTCTGTAATAGTATAATAAAAGAAAATATTTATAACAACAGAACTCTGTTTACATAAATATTATGAACCCATAAAAATTCATAAATATGTATATAAATAATAAAATACTAAAAAAATAATATTTATTAAAATATACATTTCTAAAAAATATATACATTTATAAAAAAACATTTATAATAAAAATACTACCTATATTAAATAAGCTATAATGCATGAATATACTTATACTAATGGGTTGAAATGCTAATTCTAATCACCTATCAAAAACTTTTAATTTCAATTTACTTATAATAGAAATCATATTGTTTAACCCTGGGAAAACATCAAGCATTTAAAAAAACTTGCCACCAGGTTTCCTTCTCTTCCAGTTGTATTTTCCAAGGACCACCCCTTGCCTGACTTGTAATTTGTTGTAACACTATAAATTTAAAACTATGTTCAGGGCAACATTAAATATGTCTATATAAAGCATTTTTCTCATTTTTTTTTGCTTAATCTCATACATATGTTCATAAATTCATTGACCTAGCTTGCGTTTGTTTTGCCAATATAAAATGCTTGACATTGGCAACAAATTACAACTCCTTGGGTATAAGAGTTATATTTCCTCTTAATACTAATTTCTTTGTCCCTAATTTTTATCTTAGTTGTTTTTAGAATATATTTACACTGTTGGCACATTCTGCATGGTAGCATTTGGCCCTTCCTATGCTGTGGTTTAACATACTCTAATAGATTTCTGAAGTTTCTTCCTCTTCTAAAGACTACCTGCGGACAACTACCAAATGTGTCAGCCATCCCCTGGTCCTGCATAAGAATGGCCCAATTCTTCCTAATAATATCTTCCACCAAGCAGCTGTCCACAGAATAAGTGGATATGAATGGGCACATTGCCTTCTTGTGGTTATTTAACCTAGTTTCACTACTGTTATCACCAAAGGAAGGACCTGTGCCTACCTGGTCGTTATTAATAGTCCTGTTCTCATTAACATGTTCTACTACATTAGTATTTTTCAAAATAGGTACAAAGATACCCGTTCTCTGTTGGTAAATGACCTCTGTTTTGATAGAATTGACCAGCCTGCTTGGATATCCCCTATCTAAAAACATGATGCTCATAGTATTACATTCAATCAAAAAATTATCAAATAATGTATTCATCCGAACAGCTCTAACTAATTGGCCCTTGACAATACCACGTTTAACATGCTTTGGATGACTTGTAAAGTGTAACATACTATTTGAATAGGTGGGCTTCCTGTATATTGTAGCCTTAATATTACCTTCACCTATCCTAGAAATAAGCACATCTAGGTATGGAATTTCATTCTGTTGTACTGTATATGTAAATTTTAAAAAATTAGTGCTATTGTTAAGGTCATCCATAAAAGCTGGTATGTCCTCCTTAGGACCAACCCATGCCACAAACAGGTCATCCAGGTATCTTAAATACATTTGAATATGTATAAAATATAGAGAACAGAATTAAAAAATGTTTTTCCCATCGTGCCATAACAATGTTAGAAAATAGGCATCCACAAGCGGACCCCATAGCTACACCCTCACATTGCTTAAAATAATGGCCTTCAAAATACAAATAATTGTTGTTAAGAACAATTTCCATTAACTGTGTATAGGTGTTGATTAACCCTTGTTCGAGACCAAATTCATCAAAAAGATAATCAGAAAACCAATCAATACCAGTAGAGCGTGGAATACAGCTGAAAAGATCCTTAACATCTATTGTTAAAAAGACTCCATTGTCATCAAAGGGGTGATATGTTCTGTCTTGTCTAAGAACATTGTAACCAGGTGGAACAAAGTCATTATTATTGTTTACTGGTTTTAGCCAGGTGTCTGTGAGAAGGACTATGTTGGGGGAGTAGAAGGCCAGGGTAGCATGTAGCTCTGGGATTTTGATCAGTATGCTCCTTACGTTGAGTATAAGGAGATCTATTGATTTCCTGGGGTAGGTTAGAATGTTATTTGTCTGGTAGCAGGGGTGTTGTTATTGTTTGTAGGGCCAGGGTTTGGGTGCACGTCTCCACTAAGTACGATTCGGGATGCTATTTGAATTATAGTTTTCAGGCATATGATTATACAGTATATGTGTTATATTTTGAGGAAATGTGGCTGTTCCGTGGTGTGGGGTTACTTTGAATGTGGCAAGGTCAAGACTGGAGATGTTGTAGACAGAAGAAAATATTACTGAAAAGGCTGGTTTGTCTTGTGAATGCATAGGGCAAGAAGAGGATTTAGTCTGAAATTCTGAGTTGTTAGTGTAGTGGTAGGAGGTTAAGTGTGAGGTGATGGCATGGCTTATTACTAATGTAAAGGTTAGGGGCCACATTTTGCTCAGGCAAAGTGTTGCTGTATTGTTGTGAAGTTTTAGTAGGTATCTTTATAGGAGTGAGTAGGGACTTAGGTTAGGTTATACTTTATGTAAGATGTGGTTAGAGTGGGGGGGATTAGTTAGGGGGTATTAGCCTGAAGCAATTGTACAATTTTGGTAGTGTGTGAGTGAGATGACGTGGAGTGAAGGTAGATGGCGATGTGGCTTGAAGAGCATGAGAATAGGAGTGGATATATAGAAAAGAGGTTGGTGTGAGAGAGAGGCTTAGGGAAGTGGCTAGTTAGGTATAAAGGTCAGGAGCCTGGAGTTTAAATGTCAAAATGCATGCGATCGAAGCACTCCTCAGTATGGAGAACGTCGACATCTGTGTAGTAACTGAAACCTGGTTCAAGGCTCCACAGAGCACCCCAGCACTACCGGGTTACAACTCATACCACACATTTCGGCCACAGAACATGGACCGAAACACAAAAGGAGGGGGTGTATCCATATTCATCAAGGATACCTACACCTCCAGGTTAGTGGCGCAGCATGATACCTCTGAGATCATCAATGTGCAACTAACATCGGGCAAGTCTGCAATGCAAATTGCGGCCTGCTACAGATCACACTCCATGACCCAGGATCACCACTCCGCCTTTCTGGAGACACTGGAAAACTTGAAGGTCCTACTAAACACCTTGATATTGGGCGATTTCAATTACCCTACCGTTAACTGGGAAAACTACTCAAGTACAAATTCCCAGGTCCAGCGCTTCCTGGAATTTATCAACCCAAATGCCCTGGATCAGCTTGTAAACTCCCCTACCAGAGGTGAAGACATATTGGACCTGGTCATCACCAACATAGGCGACAGGTGTTCCTCACTGGAGGTCAACCCATCACTAGTTAGATCAGACCATAAACTAATCACTCTAGATGTCCACACTACACCACCACCCCCAACCAAGGAAACCACAGTGAAAAACTTTTCTATAGCAAACTTTACCTTACTTAAGACAGAGGTGGTAAGTTTCACAGCCCCCACGCTAAAGGATAACAGTGTCCAAGATGCAGGAACCTTTACAAATGCACTCTATGAGCACCTACAAGGATGTATGGATCATACCATCCCTAGCAATACCAAGACTCACTCCCCTAAGAGAAGGAAACCAGTCTGGTGGACCCCTGCCATAAACAGGCTATACAATAGGAGGAGGAGGAAACTAGTTTAGAAAAAAAGCAAATCCCAAGAAGGAAATACATCCCTGATCAGTATCAGTAAGAAACTAAGGTCCCTCATAAAATCATCCAAGGCTAACTTCGAAAGAAAAATAGCAAGGATTCAAAAGATAACCACAAAACCTTCTTTAGCTATGTCAAGAATCTAAGTGGCAACTTGCAGATATGCTCTGAGCTAGTGCAAAATAGCACAAAATATACTGAACCTATTGATATTGCCAACATCCTGGCAGATAGATTCAGTGCAAACTTCACCCCCCTCTCACCCCCAAAAGGGCCCACAACAATACCGGAAAAGTGTAGTGTCCAGGAAATCACAGATGCACAGGTGAAAACAGCCCTTTCAAAAGCCAAAAGCACAACGTCAGTGGTGCCAGATGGTGTCCCAGGCTGCATCTTGCACGAACTACAGAACGAACTAACCCCCCCACCTAAACACAGTTCAACTTCAGCCTCTCCACAAGCTACATGCCCATAGAATGGTGCACAGCAACAGTTATTCCACTCCACAAAGGAGGGGCCACAACTGACCCTGGTAACTATCGCCCCATAAGCCTGACTAGCCTGGCCTGCAAGGCTATGGTGCGCATCATCATAGAACTCATTAACAAAGACAATGGGAACCTCCAAACACTTGACCTGACCCAGTTCGGCTTTGTTAAAAGCAGATCATGCCTACTAAACCTGGTTGACTTCTTTGAGAAAGTCACCAAGGCCATAGATGAGAGGAAGGTGGTTCACACAGCCTACCTTGACCTCACCAAGGCTTTTGGCACCATTCCCCACTCAGGAATTATAGAAAAACTCACTAGCCTGAACATAAACCCCTATGTCATGAGATGGGTTGCCAACTGGCTTACAGACAGAACTCACACAGTAAGAATAGCGAGCTCCAGGTCTGACTCTAAACCAGTCACAAGTGGTGTCCCACAAGGCTCGGTCCTGGGACCCCTACTGTTCGGCATATACTTCTCAGAAGTACAGGCAAACACAGGAGGACTATGGCTAACCAAGTTTGCCAATGACTACAAACTGGGAGCCATAACTGACTCTCCGGCTGACATGGACATTCTCCAAAAGGGCCTTACTGAGATGGACACCTGGTGTCAAAGTCATGGTCTCAAGCTAAATGCCAAAAAAAGTGCATAGTCATCCCATTTGGGAAAAACAAAACACCCATGAATTACCACATAGGTGGCAGCCCCCTTAATACAGAAGAGGTAATAAGAGATCTGGGGACCCAAGTAGATAGTAATCTCTCCTTTGACAATCATATTGCCAAAGTAGTTAGGAAATCCTTCTATGTAGCCCATCTAATTACTTAGGAAATCCTTCTATGTAGCCCATCTAATTACTAAAGGCTTCGCATCTAGAAATAAAGAGGTTCTAGTGCCCCTCTACTCATCACTCATCAGACCCATCATATAGTACAATGCCCCATTTGGGATGTACCTCAGAAGACACTTTCAACAGCTGGAAAGACCACAAAAGTACCTCACCAACAGGATTACTGGCCTCAAACATATGTCCTATGCAGCCCGACTGGAAAAACTCCGGCTGTACTCAGTAGCATATCGCTTACTCAGAGGTGATCTCTGCCTGACTTACAAAGCCATGTCCAACTCAGAATTGATGGACATGCTCCACCTAAATAAATCCAAGTCACTGCGAGCCACTCGCTCTAGTGAGCTAAACCTCACCACAACAATAAATAGAACATACTGGAGGGATAGATTCCTGCCACAGAGACTCTCCATGCTTTGGAACAAAATTCCTAACTACATTAGGCACTAACACGCTTCAAGAGAAACCTTGACAAGTGGATGGGTAACATTAAATACACCCTTGGGATCACTTCATTGGCTCTTCTTGACAGAGGCTCAGTTAATTAATCAATGGGGCGGCGAAAGTTGACACACTCTGACTAGGCTTATAAATGCCCTCGGGCAGATAGCCTAGTACCTACCTATGAACCTATGAGTGGGTGGGAATGGGGGTAGGGTAGGGGAGTGGAGTGAGCCAGAGTGTAGCGAAGGGAGAACAGAGCAGGTAGAGCCAAATTCCAGATATGTGCAAGTAAAAACAATCAATTTCTCTGAACTATTGGCTTCTTAGTAGCTTCATTCATTTGTACATTAAGCTATAATACTTGTTATTGCAAATATTAGTGAGACTACCTTGGTATGGGCAGCTGCGAGCCTAAATAAAATTTATATAGTAAGAGGGCTATGGTTTAATAGAACAATGGAAAAAGTGAAACAAAATGTATTTGAGTTGGGAAGGGAGTCTATAGGGGAGATATAAAATTCAAAAGATGTCTGGTGTCTAAATTACTACAGAGACTAGAGGAAAAACTATAATCCAGTACCATGTGCAAGCTATTGTAATAATATTGGAAGAGGAAGAAATAGAGTAAAAAATCCATGCTGCTGGCTCAGGCATTTGTGTTTATCAAGTTAAGGGTTATCATAAAATACAGCTTTCAAAATAACCTTTATGTAGTGAAAACATACATGTAATTGTATTTGGTTCTTCAGGTGAGCATAAACTCCCTGTATCTTTTAGGTTACACAGAGTTGGATTTTTGTGCAGTAAAAGGAGCTATAGCAGGTCACAAATACCAGGAATGCACAGCAATTTACAGCTAAGGAAAAGAGCAAGAGGGAAAGATAATGGTAAAAAAGGAAGAAGAAAAACAGTAACTATGTAGAAGAGCAGTATCATCCACTAAATAAACACAGTAGTATTATTTGCAGACTATTATTTCAGTTGTAGGAATCAATATAATGCAACATATAACAAATATGTACTACTGCAACATATAACAAATATGTATTATTGGCTACAACAAACCTCTAGGCACCTTAAGACAAAAAATAGACAAATTCAGTGCCGCTAAACCAAAGACTGCAACTCACTAAATTGCACTTAATGAAAATACACAGACTCCAATACATACAGTGAGAGCCAGTACCTACACAAACACACTCCAGCTCAGTAGAATACAGAAGCTATTAACTTAAACAGATATCATTTAGAACATTATTTTAGGTGCCTTAAGACACAATATAAAAAGTTTTCTCTAGTGGCTAGTGTCCTCTCCCATGTTTGCGAATTTGCTCATTAGTCTAAGAGAGTAGCGATATGACAGCCACCTAAACACAGACACCAATACATGCATAAAAACAGACCCCCTTGCCCAATCACACTCACAGACACACACACACACACACACACACACACACACACACACACACACACACACACACACACACACACACACACACACACACACACACACACACACACACACACACACAGACACCTACCCCACCTATCCCAATCTAACCATCCTGCTATAACCAACCGGGTAGAAACACACTCCACACACATGCACCTTACACCACATACCTCTACATACATTCACACATCCATCCACACAAATACACACATGTGCACCCCCCCACACACACACACACACACACACACACACACACACACACACACACACACACACACACACACACACACTACCTGTCAGCTAAACTCCCCTGCACTTACCTCTAATGCGATTAGGTGAACACAAGCTTTTGCTCATGTTCATTAACATGGGTGGCTGATGTAACATAAGCAATCATTCGGCTGCATACATGCCTTACCACAGATATTTTGATGGGGGGCAGCACATGGCTAGTTAACATATGCTGCTCCCCTAGAATGCCTCATTAGAGACAGCCCACCACAGTACTGCACCAGTTCATGGTACAGGTCTGTTGTAGTACTGTCTCTGAATCAGAAATGGTTACCGCAAGGTGTGCAGCAGCCTTTCATCTCAAGTTAACCTTCCTGAATTCATCACTCTGAAGTTTTTTACAGCTGTAAAAGATATAAAACGGGTCCCTATTAGATCGACGAAAACACTAAAGATCGGACGGCTTTGAAATCGAAAATACCGTTCTTCGAACCAACTCCGAGATCGCACTACAGTGAGGAAAAGGTAAATTTTCAGATCTTCACTGTACCACAGTCTCACAATAGCGATTCCAAAGTACGGCATTTTCGATTACTAAGCCTTTCGATCTTTAGTGTTTTCGTCGATCTAATAAGGACCCTATAAAACACAGTGCTACCGCACACACAGTGGCCAGAAGGAAGTGCTCTTCTGACAGTCTAACAACTGTGAAAGCTGTTAAGCACTTCTGTCTGCCTGTACATCTGGAAAAAGTTTAAGGATTAAACTTTTAAGGTCTGGCAGTTGGCTTAGAGAATTAAGGCACTGTTAATGAGCTGTTTCCTGTAGTCCAGTGATGCAAGGTTTGATTCCCTCAGCTTCCATTGCCTAACTGTGTGACTCTGAGAAAGTCAACCAGAGACTGATCCCAGGTTGAGCCTCAAAAAGTCCCATGGAGATCAGTGCTCTACCTGGAAAACAAATATAAATAAATAAATAAACTTGATAGAAGCAGGAATATGGATGAAGAAAGATGGTATGTGTAAGTGTGGTGTAGGAGTGAGTAAGAATTTAATTGCAGAAAACTTTAGTGAGAGGCTGGGTAAGACTTTAAGAGGGTCAGTCTTATGCATACATAACAGAAATGTAGAAATAATATGATGAGAAGAGTGGTTACTACTAGATTTTACCCACGGTTTCTGAAGCATTGGTAAGAGCAGGACTTTTTAACATGATTGCTGCCTTTTTTAAAAGTAGAATAGTCTGGAGCACTCCTAATGTTCTCACATAAAGGATTTTAATTTGCAGGAATGATCTTTTAAAGATTCTGCAGGAATAATCTTCTTAAAGAGTTTCCTCCCTACTGTTTTAATAAACTGAGACCTTTGTAATGTCAAGCATTCTTTAACATTGTTACTCAAGTTGTATGGAAAGGTTATGATACTCACTCTATGGGCCCTATTCCCGAAAACTTGCTCTCAGTGAAAGTGACCACTTACATTGAGAGCAGGTCTTTTGGAATCTAATCCCCAGTGTAAACCTGTTTATAGAGAGGCCTTACACTAAAGTAAGTAACTTATACGGAGAGCAAGTTTTTCAGAATCAGGCCAGACTTGCATGGACAGCAACTCTTTTGGAATCTGGCCCTATGCCACTATGTCAGGTAGTAACTACTGTTTAGTAGCTTGAAGGTTACTGACGTTAGGAGGAAGATTGCACAAGCAGTATTAAGGTAGCCATTTAGCTTTCTGCAGGGTAATGCAGGGATGCTCATTACTGGGAGTTTGTACAGAGAGCTGTGTATTTTATTAATCGTAGTTTGAATTAGCCAAGTGTTCTGACTCTAGCCAAGAGCTAAAATTAAGTAGGGCATATTCCAGTTTAGGAATAAGAACATTATTTTGAAGGGATCTTCTACATTCAGAAGTCAGATGGTTGGATATTGTATGGCATACTTTTAATTGTGGTGTCACCTTACCAGTCATAGTTTGAATGTGCTCTTTAGTGTGGGTCTAACCATAGTCTCAAATATTTGTATTTAGGAACTTTTTCAATTCTTTTACCTGTTGGGTCTTGTGAGATAAAAAATTAAAACTGACAGATAAATTTACTGGTATAGGACAGCACGTAGACTTTTTTTTTTAATATTGGACCTAAAAAGCATGTAGATACTACCGCTGTTCAGCTGGTGGTATGCATAAACTTTTACAGGCAAGTATTACAGGTGGGGATACTGCACTGTTAAACTGCCCATTTCGCAGTTTCTGAATACACACACCAGCTGTTCATTACAGCAACTATCTGAAACCATGTATTGTAAAATGTTTTAGGAGCAAGCAGAAAGGTTATTTCCTGTTATACACAGCAACATTTTAGATGGTGGGAAGACAAAAAGAAAAAGAAAGAAAGGCAAACTTTCAGTTGCACTCTTTCCTTATCAAGATAAAACCACCTCTTCCAAAACAAAAAAAGGAAAGAAAATCAAAAGCTAAATTCTCCCACTAAAATACAAATTATACAAAAAGAAAAAGTAAAACCAAATGAAATAGTTAAATCATTCAAGTAAATGTCACGCCACCTATTGTAAGAAATTCCCTTAAAGTGCATTAAGAATGTCTACAAGATCAAGGGTCAGATTCCAGAAGAGTTGTTCTTGGTGTAAGTCTGCTCGGATTCCAAAAGACTTGCCCTCAGTTTGACATACCTTAGTTTAAGCTTTACTAAGGCTTCTCTATAAAAAACTTACACTGGTGCCAAATTCCAAAAGACCTGCTCTTGGTGTAAGTGACCATTTACACTGACAGCAAGTATTTTGGAATTGTGCCCCAGGTCTTTTGTGGGGCATGCAGTAGACAAGAAGCAAATGCACAAACTGTTGAGGCCCTTACATTCACCACTGCAGTATTCATAACTCATGGGATTCCTTGCCATGGAAGTCTACCAAAGCCTACCGTTGCTTTAAGGTAAGCTGAATGTCACCTAAACGCTCCTCCCTTAGCAAAGGGCATAAAGATGATATTCAGGCATACCATCATCAGAACTTCTTTGACAGCAGTACCGAATGCTGTTTATAACCGGTCTGTTTGCCTCCATCCATTTTCTGCTGGTTTTTTTCATATATGTTTGCATTCCGGTGATTATTCCTGTTTGCTGAAGTCCTCACCATTACAGATAAGTATCCAGTTGCAGTTTTGTTTTTTTCTTGAGTTTTTTTGTGCTGTTTGAGGGGGTTAATGTCATCCAGGAAGGGTAAATGCCAGTGTGGGAGACAGATTCCCCATAAAGACCACCATGATAAGTGCCTTTTTTGCCTAGGGGCTTCTCACGACCCTATGTATTGTTCGATTTGTCAGGCATTTGATCCCAAAACCATTCATAGCAGGCATTCTTCCCTTTCATTGTATCTTGAGAACCAGCATCTTAAGCTTCTTGCTAAAGATACTATGGATGGAACTTCCTGCCCCAAGGGTCAGCCGTCAGAGAAGAAGAAGGCGAAAAAGGTAAGACCGGAATCTTCCACTGTCCAGCCTCCGCCGAGTGTTTCTCCCAAGGCTGTTACAAACCGGGAGGCTCACCAGGCTGTGTTGTTGGATTTCTATGCCGCGGCCAGGTTGGAGGCCAGCAAGGATCTGGCAGGCAGCACGTCCAACAAGGCTTTGTAGGCATCCGTTTCAGACATTCACAGGGAACGACGGTTGATTGTTTCTGAGGGGGGTCTAGGGTGGTTCTGCAGGTTCTTCTTAGGGAAGAAGTTCCCATTACAGTTGTGGAATGCCATCCTGAGTCAGAGCCTTCTCAGTTCTCTAGGATGGATATTTCCCTAAAAAAAGAAACCGAAAACTAAACATGTTTCTTCTTCTACTCCTAGGGATCCACAAAGTGAGTAGCAGGCCTTTACTCAATGGTTATTTAATGATTTACTGTCATTAAGGCCTCCTCAAGCAGTTTCGGTTCCTGCTCCTCCTTGGTCCTCTTCTACGCTTAAAAGACTCAGGGAATTGAGTTCTTCTGAGAAAGAGTTGGATTCTGATGAAGAATCCCTTACTTATTCTACCCAGATTCCTTCTCCTTTAGACTATAGGTCTAAGGAGGAAGAATCTAATAGTCCAGATACTCCTTTTGCGGAAATTTCCTTTGGGGACACAATCTCTAGGATGATGGAATTTTTAAGTGGGATTGTGCCCAGGTTTCTGATATCCATAAAAGGTACTATGAGTTACTACAGGTGGAATCTCCTAAACCCGCGGCTATTCCTCCTATCTTGGCTGCTTTACTAGATGTTTTTTCCAATGCCTCTAAAGCACCTAATTCTCTGCCCCCTGCTCCCAAGAAGTCTGATAGGTTTTAGAGGGTGTCTGAGTATTATTCCTTTTTGTTTAAATGTCCTACTGCTGACCCCTCCGTGGTGTCTGTAGCCTCTGATAAGCCATCTTAATTGCTTCCTTCATCCAAGTTACTGCCTTCTGACAAGGACATAAGAACCATGGACAGGCTGGGTAAGAAGGTTTATACTTCAGCTACCCTAGTTTTTAGGGCTATTAATTATCAGACCCATATAGTTAGGTATGTGTTGGCTCTACTTTCTCAGGCTTGTCAGCTTTTTTCTGATCTTCCAGACTCAGAGTAAATCTTATGTTCTTTCCTTGCTAGGGACTTCTTCTCAAGTAGTTCATTATTCTATCAAATGTAGTTATGATGCAGCGGATGCCTCATCTAGTGCTGCAGCTTTTGGTTCAGTACTGACAAGGTATTCTTGGCTTAAGCTTCTACCTTTACCTGATGATATTAAGGCTAAGTTGATGGATGCTCCTCTGGATAATAAACGTTTGTTTGGGGAAGCAGCTGTTGGTTTGTTTAAGTCTCTTCAGGACAAGGGGAAGGCCTTACAGGAGCTTAAACATGTCTGTTTCTCCTGTGCCTAAATTTCAGAGAAGCTACCCTTCTAGGCCAGCCTTTGTTTGTAGGCAATCTCGCCCTCCTGCTAAAGGTAAAAAGGGTGGTAAACTGGTTCCTTCTGCTAAGGCCACTCAGACTGCAGAGATTCTATAGCTTTCCTTTCCTGACAAACCAGGTGCTGTCTGACTATCCACCTGTTCCCAGCCACTTTCCTCTTTCTCTTCACCTTTCTCCTTCTCTTCCTATTTGGCTTCAAATCTCCCAGGATTCTTGGGTTCTGACAGTCATTCATCAGGGGTACTTCATGGTGTGGATTTCCCTTCCTCCTTTTATGGGCATTCCTCAGCCTCCTCAGGAACAGCTTCCTTTTTTCCCAGAAGTTCTTTGAGATCTGTTGTCTCAGGGTACTATTCAAGAGGTGCCTGTGTCCCAAAGGGGGAAGGGGTTTTATTCAAGAATGTTTCTAGTGCCCAGAAAAGCAGGTACCTGGAGACTGATTCTAGACCTCTCTCATCTAAACACTTTTCTAAAGGTGCTTTCCTTTTGGATGTTGTCCTCTCAGACTCTGTTTCCTCTCTTGCTCCCTCTGGCCTTTCTTGGTGTCTCTGGATCTCAAAGATGCTTATCTCCATATTCTGATCCATCCTGTTTTTAGGAAGTTTTTGCGTTTCTCTGTTGCTTCCTGGCAATTTCAGTTCAGTGCTTTGCCGTTTGGCCTTTCTACTGCCCCAAGAGTGTTCAAATGCTTCACTCCTGTGATTGCTTTTTGCAGGCTTCAAGGGATCCAAATATTTCCTTACTTGGATGACCTGGTGATTCAGGCATCCTCTCCAGAGGTCCTTTTGCAAAATCTTTGTTTTACCATTTCTCTTCTTCAGAGCCTGGGGTTTAGGATAAACTTAAAAAAGTCCTCTCTGACTCCTTCTCAGGATCATGTCTTTCTGGGTTGCATGATTCAGAAAGTGCCAAAGCTGACATCCCTGCCTCCTCCAAAGGCCTTAACTCTCATTTCTTACGTCCAAACTCTTCTTCCCCCTGGCTTCCATTACAGCCAGGGAGATTCTGAGAGCTCTGGGTTTCATGGCTTCCATCATGCCAATGCTCCCTCTGGCCAAACTCCATATTGGGAAATTCCAGTGGTTTCTGAAGTCAGTGTGGCTTCAACATGCGCATCATCTAGACTTCACAGCTCCTATTCTCCCATGGCTCAAGAAGAAACTTCTATAGTGGATTCAGCAGTTGTCTCTGAATCCAGGGCTCCCATTTCATCCTCCTCTGCCCTCTCAGGATCTGTTCACAGATGCTTCAAATGTAAGATGGGGAGCAATGTTTGGCTCCCTGAATGTTCAAGGAGTGTGGTCACCTCATCAGCAGAAGGAGCACATCAACATCAAAGAGATGAGGGCTCTTATGCTGGCTCTTCATGACTTTCATCCTCTTTTCTCTCTGGGGCCTCTCAAGGTATTCAAAGACAATACCACAGTTATGTGGTATATCAAGCAGGGGGGGAACAAGATCTTACCTTCTTCGCGGCTGGCACCTCTGGTATGGGATCTGGCTGTCAAGTATCAAGTGGCTCTTCATGCAGTTTATATTCCTTCAGGGCAGAATATTGTGACAGACACTCTCAGCAGGTCCTTCACTCAATCCCATGAATGGATACTTCATAGGGATGTGTTTCCGTTCATTGTTCACCAGTGGGGTGCTCTTCAAGTAGACCTCTTTGCCTCCCCTCTGAAAAGACAACTTCCTCTGTTTTGTGCCAGAGTCCCAGGTCCTCTGGTATGGAAGGTGGACGCCCTCTCATTTTCTTGGAAGGGGATGTTTCTTTATGTATTCCCTCCCCTTCCTCTCATTCCGAGAGTCCTGTTCAGGATTCAACAGGATGCTCTCAAAATCTTGTTGGTGACTCCCTTTTGGCCACGACAACACTGCTTCCATCTACTTCTGCATCTAGCCAAGGGCAATCATCACAAGTTACCTCACAGGGTGGATCTACTCACACAAGACAAAGGATATCTCATACATCCTCACCTGTACACGCTTCAATTGACACTGTGGGTGATAAGGTTTTGGCCGTCATAGACACCTTTTTTTCTGAGAATGTGCTGCAGGTCCTGCAGGAGGCCGGGAAACCTACTACTAGAAAATCCTACCTATCTAAATGGAAGAGGTTTTCTATTTGGTGTCTTTCTTGTGACTTGGACCAACTTACTGTGGATGTTCCTTTGGTTCTCTCTTATTTGTGTGAACTGTTGAATGCTGGTTTGGCCTATTCTTCTATTAAGGCCCACTTATCAGCTCTTTCTGTTTGTCTGCCTTTAACTCATCAGCTTCAAGATTTGAGGCTAAGCAATTTCTTAAAGGCACCCTTAATATTAGACCTCCTAGGAAGCCTGTTCCTCCTCCCTGGGATCTTAATTTTGTTCTGGAGAACTTGACTCAGGCTCCTTTTGAGCCTGCTGTTTACAGTTCTTTTGTTAGCTCTTACTTTTGCCAGATGGGTGTCTGAGTTGCAAGCCCTTATGGCTTGTCCACCTTTATTGATATTCCATGAGGACATAGTGTCCTTGCATATTAATCCATCTTTTATGCCCAAGGTGGTTAATGAGTTGACACTTAATCAGTCTATTAATTTTCCTACTTTTTCCCTCTCCGCAATCTGACTGTGAGAGGGTGCTGCATACTTTAGACGTGCATAGACAGTTCATATTTTATTTGCATAAGACTAAAGCTATCAGAAAATCTGATCAGCTGTTTGTTTCCTTTCATCCTAGATATTTTGGATTGGCTGTTTTCAAGCAAACTATTTCTACTTGGATTTCAAAGGCTATTTCTTTTTGTTACACTTTTCATGGTGAGAGCCTCCTTCTTCTGTAAAGGCTCATTCTATTAGAGCTGTGGCTTCTTCTGGTGCTTTTTTCAAGGGCTCAGACACTAATTCTATTCTTGAAGCAGCTACCCAGACTTCTGTGCATACCTTTACCAAACACTACAAGCTGGATGGTATCTCCAGAGATAGAGTTGGTTTTGCTAATGGCTTCTTAGGGGGCTCTACTGCTGCTTCCTCCTCCCGAGTTTCTTCTTGAGCTTTGGCACTCTCCCATGAGTTATGAATACTGCAGCGGTGAGTGTAAGGATATTGTACAGCTGTGTAAAATCTTACCATAACGGTAGATGTACTTGCCTTCACCGCTGCAGTATTCACTCTCCCTCCATCCACCTACTATTTTTTCCTTCCTGATGCCTGATGTGCAGGTTCTCTTTGGTTTTCCTTGGACTGTTGTTCCTACTGGGGCAATCAGTTTTGAGGATGGTATGCCTAAAGTCAACTTTATGTCCTATGCTACATGAGAAGCATTCAGGTGTCATTCAGCGTACCTTAAAGCAATGGTAGAATTTGTTAGACTGGCCAAATGACGGGCTTCCACGGTAGGAATCCCATGAGTTATTAATACTGCAGCAGTGAAGGCAAGGACTTCTACTGTTATGGTAAGATTTTACACAACTGTTCTTTCTCCAGGGCTATTTTCTTTTTATGTGGGCATTGTTAAACCTGTGACAAATCTTGTTTAAGTAGTATAGGAGGATGTTATACAATTTAATTTTATTTTTTTTTCTTATTTCCAAGTCTTGGGGGAAAAAAGGGACCAAGCATGGGCAAATTAAGTTTTTTTTTTTTTTAAGTGTGCCTTTGAAATACGGATATGACTGATATATACAGTGTACATGGAAATAGGTGTGCCTAATTTTTCTTATTAACAGAAAGAGAGGACTTTGCTTGTTAGATTTAGTTTACAGGGTATTAGTTTCAGGCTTATGGGGATTTTATCCTATATAGTCAAATTAACTCACTTCTCTGCACAGAGTGAGTTTAATTTGCCTGCTGTGATCTTTGTCTTAAGTGCTTTTAGTGTGTATATAAAGCTTTTGGATGCTAAAAGTGCTTTGATTAAGTTATTTTCATATAATAGTTTCATTCAGTTTTGTAAGTAATAGTTGGTATAATCATCTGCATAGCTTTTTCTTTTTTTGCTAAGATATACGACTGTTTGTTACTCTCTCGTGCTTACATTCAAACCTGGAACACTGCTGTCCCAGATAATAAACTTATTAAAAATAAGTTAAGAATAGTGAAGTGCTTTGCATAACATGGAATATAAAAGGTTTAGATATACCTTAGAAGAGATTCACTGTTATAAATATGTTAAGACAGATGAGAGCATTAGTAACTTCCCTACAGGGAGATAAGTTGAAGGATAGCAAAATTCAAGGAATTCTTAAGGACTAAAAAGGATGAGAAAATACTAGTAGCTCTAAATCAGCTAACTGTGTAGTTGTAACTGTAATTCATCAACAGTGAGGGTGAACTTTATCCAAATCTGCTAAGGGCAAAGAGTAGATGAGTACTCTTATAAGTACATTACTGAAAAGGGAAACAAATACTGGGGAATAGTTATGTTTCTGCTGAAGGCAAACTGGCTTTCTGATTCACAGACTTAGAGGTATTCAAAGGCCAGTGAATCTTATGACCATTCACACCTTGCCAGTATCTTCCCTCCAGCCACATCTTCTTTCTCCAGGAGGGCCCTACCAGTCAGTCCTGAAGTAAATCTGTAGATACCTATTTAGTCATCTAGTGTATGTTTAAAGGAGGATAATGAGCTGCGCTGTTTAATAAGCAGGTGAAGTTTGTTCCAGAGCATTAGGATAAAACGAAGGAGTAGGACAACTGGGTCTCTAATGGCACAGTAAGAAAGACAGAGTGCCCCTCAAACGTCTATAATACTCCGAATGAAGAAAAAGTGCTTCCAATTTCTATTGGGAGCTCAGTTTCAAATACTTGTTTTTTTTGGATTAAGTGTCCTTAAGATAGTATACCAACTTTTATCAATACAATGACCAATCCGAGAAAGAGTTCCGGGTTAACTTTGACTGAAGAGAAGAGTGACGTTTCTGACTGAACAACACATGTTCTGAGGGCATAGCGCATGTGAAATAAATTTACCATTCATGGTGGTGCAGGACTGTTACTAACTTTGTATTCATAGGACAGTGAACAGAAATCAGTGAACTAAAATTAAATTTAAAGGCAATAATAAAACAGACATTAAATTTATCTGACTGCTACACAAAATGCAAGCAGTCATGATGACCCTGCCTAAGATTCTCTTGTTATTTCATCACATACCTCAAATTGTGTATATAATGGAGGTTAATAAACTGTACAAATTCATACTGGATTTTTTTATTTTTTTTGGAATTCTTAGGTGAAAACTAAAAAGAAAAGTAAGCTTATGTTCTCTAAAGCTAAAGGAGGGTTAGGAAACCCTGACTACCTAGGTTTGGCTATAGTAACAGTTGTTTATTAGGTACTTAGAGCTAAAATGCATCCCTGCTCTATTTGGTGCAGAATGGAACCTGGAGTGACACATGTTTATTGGCTAAGATCTAATAGGATGGATCAGATCAGAATGTGGGATCAGTGGGGAAGGCGTAGAATACTGGATATGTTATATTGGAAGTGGAAATTGCACTCTGGGTCTGTTGGACAGAATCTGGGAATCATGTCAATATCACTTTACTCTGTGTTGTACAGACTGCTCAGAGGTGACCTGTGCCTTGCATATAGAGCAATCTCTGACCCAGCTTTAATGGAAATGCCACACATTCGCAAGTCAAATGGCACACGGGTCACTTGGTCAAAGGACCTTAACCTGGTATATGACATGAACATAACTTGCTGGAGACAGATTTGTCTCCCAGAGGTTATCCCACCTTTGGGACAAGCTTCCCATTCATGTCAAACAAAGCCCCTCATTGGCCCTATTTAAGCGTAATTTGGATGATTGGATGGGCAACCAGAAATTCACCCTTGTGTCCCTCTTGGACAGGGGCAATAATTGCTGATTTTAGTGTCTGCTTGAACCAGACACCCTTGGGAGCACAGGTTTAACTTGGCTAGACTTGTAAGGGCCCTGGAGCTGTTAACCTAATAACTTCCTATGATCCTATGTTTAACCGTGATTGAGGGACCAGAACTTTTTTAGAAAGTTTAGTAGAGAGACATAATTACTGGATATAATTATAGAATAAGATAGGAAAGGATGTATGGCATATAAACAGATCAAGAGTCAGAATCCAAGCAACACAATCAGATAGTGCAAAACTTGCAGATCAGAATGCTACTGCATGAGTGTTTGGATAAATGTGTAGCAGAACAGAAATACAAGGTCAGTGAGGCTATAGTTTATAAGTATTATGAAATATCAGGAAGAAAACAAATTGTTGTACTATATAGTTTATAGGGATTGGAAATATCTTTACAATAGTTCAGACAGTGAAAAAAATGGAATAAATGTACAGGTCAGGTTATAAATGAAAACAAACATGTTGGATAGATCCTAAAATTCTGGAATGTGGCCGTTTTCCATCCTACAGTATTGTGTACACTTTTTACATAGATTCACACTTTGCAGCACTTACCAATGAGACTTAGGAGTAAAAAACAAGAGTCAAGCAGATGCTTGTTGGTGATGTTGAATGGCAGAACCTAATTATATGTATGCGATTGGGGGACGTTAAGTGGTTAGGGGTATGTGGAGTAAAGTAATACAAACCATAGCATATGTATCCATCCATTACCCCCACCCTCCTATTTTTGCACGTGGAGTTGGAATGTCACTTTAAAAGTGACAATCATCTAGAACCAATGTTCATACTACCAGGTGGCTAGCCTAATTGCAGTTGTTCCTCTACACCACATACACAAACATGGACATGTACTGCATGTCTTTGGAATTTGGGGAAAAACAGAACACCCAGAGAAAACCCACATGAAAACAGTGAAGACATGCACACTCCTCACAAAAGGCACCCCCAGCTGAGAATCGAACCAGAGAACTTCTTGCTAATAAGGGGATAGCATACTTGCTGACATATTCCAGACATATACTGGCTCCATGGAATTGAAGACAGAACAGCCAATCTTGGTAGAATTGCTTATGAATGGATAAACAGGCTATAGAAGTACTTGTGGCTATTTTTAAATACTGGAAAAATGGCCATAGTCACCTCTGTATCCCCCCATTTGCAGTAGCAGACCCCATCCAAACCCTGCCCACAACTCAAACTGGTTTAGGAGATTTTAGGTTTAGGGAGCAGTCAGGACTTTACGGTTAGGGCATGATGGGGGACTTTAGATTTAGAATCAGAGCTCTGGTAGGGCTACATTGTGTATTGTATTAGGCAGTGGGTACAAGAGCAGTCCAGACAGTTCGAGTAGATGCCTGAAGTATTTACATTAAAAGGGTGAAACAAGTTCAAAGAAAGATGAATTGTGCTCATTATAGTGTTGTTAAACAGGTTATAGAAGTCTAACAGAAGAAATGCTCCTTGGCCATGACTTAAAGGTCTTCCCAATTTCAGATAAAGTACTTTATATAGGGACACAGAATGAGCTTTACAAAAAAGTGTAATTATACAAGATATACAAGACGTTAATAAATGTGGCTGGTTTTAAAAAAAAAAAAAACTAGGAGTTCAAATGGTGCAGGTGATCGAACAAGAAACAGGACACATTCGGAGTTTACACTCCTCTCAAGCGTTGTCATCTTGCCTCCAAATTTAATCATGGTGTGGATTAATGCAATTACTGAATTTTAGCACTGCACTGTAATTGAAATCTCGTTGTTTTACCAAATATGACTACATCAATGTTTTTTTTAAAAGAGTCCCTCGTTATGTTTAGCACTATCCACGATTTTAAAGAAAAGAGGATTCATACATACCAACTCTAAAGCGTTTCTTGAGGAGAAAAAATAACTACCTTCACTACAAAAGTACCGTGAGCAATCAAAACTTTCAAAAGTGCACTTATTGCTAAACACAAACAACATTTTTCCCTTACATAACTCCTCCCTACCCTGATGAAACTATCCAGGGCGCAACCTGCAGAAAATGAGCAGTCAATAAAAAACGCCTGTTTCTAACCCATGCCCAAACATGGTATTATTTGAAAACGTGGGCTCTGTGGCGGGCAGTACGAGCAGGAAGTATAAGAAAGCGCGTAGCAAGAGGAAGCTTAGTCAGTCAGCCAGCTAGCTAGCGAAAAACGTTCGTTTACGGTTCTGTGAAGACTTCTACTCTAGTTCAGGTATGTGGAGGAAGTTATGTTTTGTGTGCGTTTGAAGTTCAGTTTTGCTCTAGATTATTTGCGGCTCGATATTTATAGGATAAATATATTATATATAATATTATAGATATTGGGATTTAAGTGGTCTTTAGGTTTGTATATGAAGTTTCGACTTTATAACTTCCTGTATGAACGGGTTCTAGTCAATTAGCTGTATTAAATACAGTAAGCAAAAATGTAATCTATTCGACGTGTAACAGTGTTCTGAAAGAGTTTATGGTTAATGTCGGCCGATAGATTCGTCGTTGGGGATGAATGCGGACTCGCAGTGCTTTTTGTTTTGAGCCCCACCATATGTGCTTAGGGTTACCGCTTGTCCCCCTTTGCGACTTTGTCCTGCGAAAAAAACTAAAAAAAAATGGTAAATGACCTGAGGCCCTATTTCTTTCTTTTTTTATACAACTATTAAGTTATTTTACATTTCAAACATGTACATATTTGAAATGGCATAAGCAACTCAAATGCTACAAAAAATACGCTTTTATGAAGTTCTAGTAGCTGCACTGGCCGTGGGTATGTTTTGTTCTGCAAAATCTCACATTTCTACAAAAAATGTCCCACTTTGGGCATTTGAAAAGGTGGCAACCATATGTGCTAGGCAGTTTGCTGTAAAATTGATATTTTAACTTACTAGAGTGCGATTGTGGCTTTACTTTTCTTTAGCGTACATGTTTTAGGTCTAAAAACGGGGCGTTTCCGTATAGCGCAACTGTTAACCGATGCGGTCGGTAATATTCGTGTCGTGCGTGTGCATTTAAAAACTAGGGCGTGGCGGTTTTGTGGCAAAATGGCTAACCTTTATTTTGCAGTTTTAAGGCTTGCATGTTTGTACCGAATGTGGAACGTTTAAAGGTTTGGGGGTAATCTAGATGCTTTTTGTTTTTGTAACACATCAGATGTACGGTGACCTGCCAGTCACTGTGGACACGCCCTAACGTGCGCAGAACCGCCCGCGAGGTACTACTCTGGGAGATTACCCAACTTTTTATGAAGTTCGAAGAGCGCCCACTTTTGCATTACTTCTAGTAAATTGTCTGGTTTATACAGAGTACATTATGAGTTAGTGCGTTATTTAAAGGCTTTGTTTTATTTGTCAGACTTCTTGTAATAGGTTAGGTGCCCATTTAGGGTGGGGCAGTGCTGTTCCATATACTGCTGAGGCAGTGGTGCAGTGTCTGGCACCCCGAAATATTTTGGCGAAAAAAAAGGTGTAATTGTGTGCCGTACAGACAGTTTTTTCCTGTTTGCGATTCCTCTCTTTTTTTTTCTGCCTTATAATTCAGAGCCTGGCAGTCCTGGGTACCTTGTACACACAGTTTTGTACACTGATCTGTGAACAGAGTAATTCTCACTGAAATGGGTTCTGATCCATGATTTTGAATTGGCAATGCAAATTTCTTGGGTGGGTAATGGAGGGGAAAGGACACTGCTACAGTGGTAACATCTGCTATGTTGATACTACTGGAACACGGGAAGGGTCTTGTGAGTAGGAATGGTATGGAAGATGCTGGGATACCAGTATTAAAAGTGTAGTTGACCGGCATGGTTATACAGGCTTGACACAAAGTAAAAACTACTATGGGCAAATGACCCTGTCCTTAAAGTCGTGAATTGAGGTGCAATAACACGAGACAGTGGATTGCTTTTATTTTAGTTTCTGTTGTATTTGTAACCTGGTTTCTCAGTGTATTTGAATTGGCAGATGAGTTGTCTGAAGAAAATATAGTGGCCTTTTTTTAGACTAGTTTACTGGCAATTCATTAGATTTCAAAGACTTGGAACCAAGTTTACATTTGTCTCCAATGCTAGAAGTAGCTCTTGCTGTCGATCTGTGTTCGACAGGCTCTCAATTTTGTTTGCTGTGCCCATCAGGTGTCAAAGCAAGTGCTTGTGGCCAAAAATGTCCTCTCTTGGGACTATTTTACTGGTTTCGGTGTGACTTTCTGGATCCACTCTTGTAAACAGACATTCATAAATATTTTTTTTTAGTTGTACTCTGGTTCTGATTACTCAGTTTTACATTGTATTGGTGTCTCGTTTTGCAGAGTTGGATCCATGGAAATCCATCATTTAAGTAAGTCTAACTGAAGTGGAATTTGGAGCCTATTACTATTCCTGGGTGATTACCAATCTCAGGAATGGCTAGTTGGCTTACCCACCCCTGCAAAAAGTCTGTCCATAATATCAAATGACAGATCTGGAACCTGGTTACAATGTGCAAGTACTGAATCCTGCATATTAATGTATACAGAAATTACATGTAGTGGGCAGAGATACTGCAGGTGTTTGGAAAGGGGTAGTTGAAGAAAAATCTAAGCTATGGATAAGTGTTGGGGCAGGTTTCGTATGCTCTTAACTAATTTTCCATGTAACAGATGTTTCAACAGTTACAGTTGCTGCCCACTTGGAGTGAACAGCAGTGAGCTGTTAAGTTGAGACAATGTAGTTGTGCTGACTGGTGATTAGGAACATGTGGACCAAGTGGCAATTCCTACTAACTGCTTTCTGCTCCTGAACTTTTTTCTTATCTCCACAGGCACGATGGGAGACGAGGACATTGCTGCACTTGTCGTTGACAATGGATCTGGTATGTGCAAAGCTGGTTTTGCTGGAGATGATGCCCCTCGAGCTGTGTTCCCTTCTATTGTTGGTCGCCCAAGACATCAGGTTTGTATGCCTTTCTACTTTTAGGATCTGTAGAATTGAGGCACACTGCGAATGTCTGTAAGATATGTTCTACATTGGGGTGTGATTGCATTTTTAATCTTGGTGTCTGTAGGATATGCTCTAGCTAGCACTTTGTGCTGTTTATCAGGATTCAGTCTTAAAGATGTGTCTCTTGGTAACATCACACTGCAAACACTGGCACTCGGATTGTCATGCACTTGACTAGAGAGCAAAGCTTTTGAGTGACATGGGTTTTTGTGGGGACAGGGCAGACTTGTCTGAAATAGAAATGTCACCAAATGTTGTTGCAGCTTAAGAGGTACTACATTTTTGGCAGCAAAAGGTTGGGCTATAGTGTAGTGTACTGGCTTGCCTTCAGTTCTCTGCAGGAGTGGGTGTGGTTCCAATGATTGCCATGAATGAAATTGAGGCATGATTGATATGACAACTTAAGGAACATGTCATTAAGGCACTAAATGAGTGCCACTTGAGAGGCATGGATATAAATTCAAATATGTTCTCACCTTGCACTGTGACCTAGTACACTATTTGGCCATGACAGTTAAAGGGCTTGATGTGGGTACTTGTGCATACACTATTTGGCCATGACAGTTAAAGGGCTTGATGTGGGTACTTGTGCATTTAACTCGGTGATAAGTCTTAAGTCATGGAGATTTGTAAAGTTGCACAACTGTTTACCTTGCATTACTGCTCCCTATCTATGCCTTATTTTGCTCTGCATAGAAAGCAGTATTTGGGGAGGTGTGGATTGTGTTCAGCTCATAGCAGTAAACATCTTAATTTCCAAAATCATTGACAAATCCAGAAATCAGACAAATGGGACTTTTTAAACTCTAGTTAGAACAAGAAGTAACTGCACGATTTTGGTTACTATCATTGCTTAAGCATAACCCTCCACCTTTTCTACCCAAATTGCCAATTTTGCAAGGAACTGGGAAATATGGAGCAGAATAGTGAGAATCAGGGGCACTTGTAGTCGTGTGTGGTTCCCCCCCCCCCCCCACTAATGTTTTCCATGCGCTTCAGTATCTCGTGGTAAATATTTCTGAACAATGCAAAACCATTGCTGTCCAGGAAACTGCGTTGTTTCAGACTAAGCAATATTTTGGACCAAAAATAAGTCCTCTAACTGCAAATGATTTCAACCTAAATATAATTACAAGCATACTTTCATTTCATGTTTAGTATATAAATTGTGGCATTTTACAGTTTGGAAACTGCAAATATTCATTCTCACTGGATGAATATTGAGTACTTTCAACTGACTTATAACAGGGGAGGGTGTTGGGCAGTGCTTGCTACTGTGCATGTGGTGAGCCAGTATACTAAACAATATTGAAAATAACTTTAAAATGGTAATGCATGTTTGATGTTTTACTGTATGAAACTTAGTAAAAGCATCCCAAGCTCAAGTCTTTAGGGTGCACATGTTGCCTCTATGTATGTGAGGCCTAACCTCAGTAACTGTCCAGGGTAAGTACTAACCAGTAAAATCTATTGTAGTTGACAGCCAGCCTTAATTTTAAGGTAATGCATGGGAATGAGTATCCTACTTGATGCTTGTCCCTTGTAGCATTAAGAACTGTTCTAGGCCTCTACTGCATGTGCTTTGTGTTTCTGGCACTTTGCCATTTTGGTACAGTTAGCTCTGATCTAGGAGGGAAAACTGCTATGCTACATTGCTAATCAAAGTCATGGCTTGTATAGATAGCTGTAGCAGGAGTACACTTCTTATGGAGGGAGTGTGCTGGTTTGTGGCCATTTCACTGACACTACCAGTGTGCACATGGGGGGGGGGCTGCTTTCCAAATGGCATCCCTCGGATTAAGTTCAAATGACAATGCATCTTGCTAGTGTCCTGATCAAATTTCTTCCACTACCACCTTCAGTCTTCTGCTGAATTGTAGGTATAGGCCTAATGAGAACTTTACTGTAACAAAAATGTGTATGGAGTGCTTTAAGAGGCAATGATGTATGTGGTTATCCTTTCCCTAAAAGGATATGAAACTACTCTTCTGTACAAAGACCTAGTCTGAATCTGTTTTGTTTGTTTTTAGGGAGTTATGGTTGGTATGGGACAGAAAGACAGCTATGTAGGTGATGAAGCCCAGAGCAAAAGGGGCATCCTGACCTTGAAGTACCCTATTGAGCATGGTATTGTCACTAACTGGGATGACATGGAGAAAATTTGGCATCACACCTTCTACAATGAGCTTCGTGTTGCCCCTGAAGAGCATCCTGTCCTGCTTACAGAGGCCCCCCTGAACCCTAAGGCTAACAGAGAAAAAATGACACAGGTATGAGACATTGGTTAATTCTAGTTATCTTTGTTTTGCTACTTGGGGATACAGTAAAACTACATGGGGACCTTTTTATAATTATTGGCTATGGTCTGGTCTAGATTTGACAGCTTTTTTTTCTTTTTTTTTTTTTTTTTTTTTTAATCTAGATCATGTTTGAAACATTCAACAGTCCAGCTATGTATGTTGCTATTCAAGCAGTGTTGTCCCTGTATGCCTCTGGCCGTACTACAGGTATTGTTATGGATTCAGGTGATGGTGTGTCTCACACTGTGCCCATCTATGAGGGTTATGCATTGCCACATGCTATCCTGCGTCTAGATTTGGCTGGCCGTGACCTGACAGACTATCTCATGAAGATCTTGACAGAAAGGGGTTACAGCTTCACCACAACTGCAGAAAGAGAAATTGTGCGAGATATCAAAGAAAAGCTGTGTTATGTTGCTCTTGACTTTGAGCAGGAGATGGCTACTGCTGCCTCATCTTCATCACTGGAGAAGAGTTACGAACTGCCTGATGGCCAAGTGATCACCATTGGAAACGAGCGATTCAGGTGTCCAGAGGCAATGCTCCAGCCATCCTTCTTGGGTGAGTTTCTTTCTAAATCTGTGCAAAGCCTTTATTCTGTTGGGAGTAACTGGGGACTTGAGACTGTCCTGTCAAAGTCCATTCTGTATACCTCCACCTTTACTATCCCAACACTTCTGTGCACATGAACCTGCAGATGCATGAGCATGTCTGACATGCAGCTTAGTGTTTTGCTCTAACTTTTATCATGACACTTGCTCTAACTTAACATGACACTTGCCACTTACTGGCATGCCTTTCCTTCTTGGCAGGAAGATACTGGGGTCTGCCATACTAATTATTGCTATGCCCCCTTAACATGGCTTAGAACAGACTCTTTAGATGTCAGAAGTAATGGTGTGCCCTTTTTGTAAGGGGCAGCTAGGTTGACTTAATTCCTCAGTGTCAGTTTAGCTGGCTGCAGTTGCAGCATAAGCAACTCTGCAGCAGGAAACTAGATTTTGTGTGTAAAGCTGGTAGATCAGTTTTGTCTTGCCAGCTGAGACAATAGTCAGTTGTGAACACTGCAAGCTCACTGCCATTGTATTGCTGTTTACTGGTCCTGCTGGGGACAATTCTTAATCTGATTTTGTTTTTGTTTTTTTTGTTTAAGGTATGGAATCTTGTGGAATTCATGAGACTACCTACAATTCGATCATGAAGTGCGATGTTGATATCCGTAAGGATCTTTATGCCAACACTGTATTATCTGGAGGCACCACCATGTACCCTGGCATAGCTGACCGAATGCAGAAAGAAATAACTGCTCTTGCACCAAGTACAATGAAGATTAAGGTACATAACACTTCATATCTCCAAACTTATCTATAGGTAGAGTTTTAGACTATAATACCAGTTATAGAAATGGACCTTGGCCAGCATGAACAGACTGGCCAGCCTCTTACAAGTGCAGTTTTTTGGTAGCAATTTAAATGTGGTTTGGTCTGTTGCCCTGTTAGGATCACTAAACAATCAAAATGCATTTCTATAATGCAGTAGCCTTTTTGACTGCCTTTGGCATGAGGAAGCAAAGTTTGTCTGACACTAGGATCCTGAGAGTCCTAGGATTAGAGCTTTCCCTAGCATGGTTTGGATGAAATTTGGGGAGACAGTTTTCAGCTCCTTGTTAATGTAGGTGCAGGTGATCTTGCAGGCTTAATGCAACAGCTCCTGAGGGGGGGTAGGGGATGGGTTAAACACTTGCTAGGGGTTTTAATCAGGATCAAAGTACTGAACAGCAGATTGGTATCTGGCTTTTGAATCCCTTCATGCAGGTGAAGCCAGCAACATTTTGCAAGGTTACTCCACATGCCACTGACTGAAATCTGATCTTCAAATGTCTTGCATGCTGAAGGGATCTCCCATGGTGGTAGAGCCCTCCTAGTTTTCTCATGGTAGGATTTGGCATTTATGTAGCTTGCCCACTTGCAATGTAGATGGATTTGCTCCTGAAATGTCAATCCATTTTGTACATATTGGTAAGCATACTCATTACCCTCTTAATAGGTTGCTGAAGACCAGTTTCAACATCACACCTGCAGAATCTTGTGGTAACCCCCCCACCAGAAGAACTTTGTTAAGCTAGGATTGATAGTAATCTGTTAATATTCTGATCTTTATCAGTTTCTATTTTGACCATGTCTTGCTTTAGTGTCCCATGTAACTCTTCTACAGAATTAAGAATGCAAGCTGCACGTCTTAGTGGTTCTAGCATTGTACACTGTAGCCCCCTCTGCCCTACTAGAATAGGAATGGATCTAGGGCTAAGCAGTGGATTCAATTTTTTTTTAAATTGAACATTCAAATAAAGTGGTTTCGGGCAAAACTGCTTACTTGTAAGCTGCTGGTGAGAACACCAATAAACTATCTTCTGCTGGCTCAAACCTAAAATGTATAGGGGAGGGACTACAAATAAGTTGTAACTGATAAGGTCTCAGGTTTCCACAGTGAGCAGATGGCCATATTGCAGACTGCCTCCATTGCAGGACAAGGTGTATAGACACTTAACATTAGTGCTAGGTTACCCAAAATGCAGCTGGCATTGAGTTGTATGTTCTGCTTGTCCTAGATAGTGGGGTTGGCAGTCATTGAGCACTTCCACTTAATCATACTTTGTGCTTTGCCATGTCTGAAAAATAAGGGTCCATAAGAACAAAAGGTAGCTTAAAATACAATTGGGTGTACTAGCCATGCAGCTTGCCCCTTGGAAGTGCAAATGGTATAGTTTTAAACAATTCTCTGGGATTGAACTAACTTCACTGCCTTTAGGGTTGTCTATTGGAATGTAATTCCTAGGCCAACACTCCAATCATACAAATTTGCATTCGTTAGAATATGGCCCCAAACTACCTCCTGGCATTTTAGTTCTTGAGGCTATGCTGCTTTTGGCCAATTTTCTTTAGCTGTTGTCCCCTCCCTTGGTGGTGCCACTTTGGTTTTAGCTTCATGGTCACAGATGCTTTTTGCTGTATTTTTGGAAGTGGGTATGATCATGACTGCAATGGCACAGATGCTTTTTGCTGTATTTTTGGAAGTGGGTATGATCATGACTGCAATGGCCTAAAATTGTAACACCCCCCCCCCCAAAAAAAAGTGTGGTGTCTGCTTTGGAAGGTTACATCTACTGCTTTCAATACCTCTTTACAGTTGAAAGAATAGGCCAAATTTAGGGGGGGGGCAGGATTGACTACTAATGTGCTCTGGCATCCCTGGATTTTTTACAAATGAGGGAGAATATTGCCTTATCTCTTCAGTACTTTTTTTCCTCCATATCTTTGAGACTATCTGCAGTGACTATTACTGGTCTTGTCATTTGTTCATTTGAAAAAAAAATTACCAAGCTTGGTAGTTTCCATGAGTCTAGTGTTTTGTAACTTTAACAAAACCCGTGTATGAACAAAAGTTTGTAAAGCTACTAGCATAGCAAAAACAAGGCTGCTATGTGCACCCTCACATTAAAATAGGCTGAATAATGGATCCTGTAGTGGGGCTACTTTTTTTTATATGAAGGGGCACATGGATTGCAAGTACTTCACTTTAACTGTATTAGTGAGACACTCGCTATAAACTTGGGATTGGATATGGAATGGCTGAAAGTACCCCCAAACTAGAATAGACTATTTTCTAGTTGCAGTGGCACATGTGCAGCAGTTTGTCAAGAGTGCAGACTTTGTGAAGTAAACTTTTTTTCTTGCAAAATTGCAAGGTAATGAACTTTAAACTAATCTGACTTTCATTTTGAATAATGGGTGCCATTTTATTTCCTTTAGATCATTGCACCTCCTGAGCGCAAGTACTCTGTGTGGATTGGTGGTTCTATCCTGGCATCTCTGTCCACTTTCCAGCAGATGTGGATCAGCAAGCAGGAATATGATGAGTCTGGCCCATCAATTGTTCACCGTAAATGTTTCTAATGTTAAATTGGACTAAGTTGCTCCCTCGTTCAGTTTACTGTGCACACAAGCCAAAACTGGAAGAAACTTTCTCTGAAAAGGTTTTCAGAAGCTGGTACAGCAGGACTGTGAATGTGTCGTTTTGTAGAAAAGTCTGCAAAACCTAAGACTGTTACTTTAATGATGCTGAGCAGTGTTGGAAATCTCTCTAGTTTGCTGTAAAACTGGTCTAGGTTTTCTTGCATTTCCTTTGTAAGGAGTAAAGGTTCAAATGGATTGTTTTCATTGTAGGTCAGTATTTGGTGCTACACCACCTTAACTGTGGGTAGAACAAAGATCCACTCGCTTATACACAATGTAAGCACTAATAGTTGGTAAAGGAACTAACATTGGTTAAAATGTCTTCTAAAAACATAACATGGAGCCCTTGTTAAGCTGATGTACACATGGTCCTTTCCTAAATATGACAAGCATCTTGCTCTCCATATTTCTCCATATTGCCTTTATGCTCTCTTGGGAACCACCAAGTAAGGCTTTATGTAGAAAGTGCAGGTCTTGGCACTTTGAATTTATGAAATCTTAGTACAAATTGCTTTGTGTATATATTGTAATAAAGTAGCAGTCTTACACTGCAGTGTGGTGTGGCTTTTCTCCTGTGCCCATGTTTTGGGGGTGGGTAAGCAACTGAGTGCAGCATTTGGAATTGATAAAGCCCACCCATAATGCATGGATGGGATCACAATGCAACAAACTGGGAGGTTTGTTCCTAGGTAGCTGGATTGTGTGGCTTATTTTTGTTCCTCAAAGCATTGGGGTGAACTGATTTAAGGTTCTGTAATTGCTTAATGTCATGATTTATATGGAACATGTTCAGGGTAGGTAACTGCCACTGGCAGCTGTCCAGGAATTTCCTGGGTAGGCTTCAACCTGTAAATTGGGGTGCAGTGTGGATGGATACAAACCCAACTTGCAGTAGACAGAGTTGGAGGAACACTTGCAATATCTTGGTAAATGCCTGCTAAGCTTGTCTGCAATGGAATTCTGTCACCGGGGATGTTCTCTGGATTTAAATGGCTATGTGGCCTTATGACACATCTGAAGTTTGTCCCAAGTCACTAGAATTTTTCCATGTTTCTCCCTACTGAAGGTGTATGTCCTGCAGTGGTAGAAGCACTAACTATGTTCATGAAGGCCTCGTGACAGTCCCAGGGACTGGAGACACTTGTGTGCTTTGACTCCATACAGAGTTGCAAATGTAGTACAGATGTAATTTTGGCTTGCGGGAATGAGTTTTGGAGAGTGGGATATGTCCTATGGACTACCATTCACATGGCAATTGGGAGCTTAGTTCAGCTGGGACACTATTTACCAAGGGATTGAAGTAGCTGACAAGTAGTCCTTTTTCAAATAAAACACCCATCTTTTAGCATCTAGGAGTAAAGATGGTCTGTTGTAGCTTTAATGTTTTGTAGGATGGGCCAGAGATCTGTCTTGGGCAACTTCTCAAGCCTTTCTGATTCTGCTTACCCTACTGATATGTGACATCAGGAAGAGAATCTCCAAAAATGAAGGTATAACCTGAGATGTAACCTTTGACCTGTATTGCAAGACAGTTCTCTGGGCTTGGCAGTCCCCAAACTATCCACAATGGATCTGTACACCACTAGACATGCATATGGTTACACTCCTAAAACAACTTACACCAAAGGGTGATGACATGAAGGTGGTTAGACTAGCCATGGTTTCAATATGGTTTGCTAATTTGTGTCCCATAACAGTTGATTCACTTAACTATCCACATTGTCAGGCAGTAACTTGAACCCATTCACTGGTTTAATGCCCTGGACTCCTTGTGAGGTAAGCCACTGTTCCCTTTCTGGCAGCAATTAACCACAGTGGATTTTTGCTGTCAACTTTCTAGTCTGGGAGTTTGGAGGTTAACCTCCATTCTCCTTGGAATAGGCACTTGATCCTCCCCTTACCCAAGGGAGAGTCGTAGCCATCTGATGCATTTAACTCAAAGCTCCACAAACTTGGAAAGTGAGGAACTTTTTGTGAATTGTGAACTGCCTTCGAAGAGTACTTTGACCAAGTTTCATTCTGTCCCTGTGGTTGCTTTCCTCCCTATAGATCTGTTATCGCACACGTTGTGAAACTTCTACCTCATTTGCAGGGAGGGGGTCTATGCTGATTCGAGAAATGCACAAACTAAAGGTTGCCGCACTACAGTCTTCAGTTCTCATGATAGCAGTAGAGAAGGCTACGCACTAAACTAATACTGGAGCTAAGAAGACTGGCAGTTTTAAAGGAGCTAAGAAGACTGGCAGTTTTAAAGGAGCTAAGAAGACTGGCAGTTTTAAAGGAGCTAAGAAGACTGGCAGTTTTAAAGGAGCTAAGAAGACTGGCAGTTTTAAAGGAGCTAAGAAGACTGGCAGTTTTAAAGGAGCTAAGAAGACTGGCAGTTTTAAAGGAGCTAAGAAGACTGGCAGTTTTAAAGGCTGGCACCAGAAGATTGCTTCAGTGTCACGAACAACATAGTGACACAATGGCACTTGAGGGTTTCCAACTAATTGGAGCAGAAACCACAGATGCCAGAAGAGCTCAAACATCCAGTGTCAAACTGATCAGGGGAGGGAAGTTCTTCCTTGCCCTGGAAACTAAGTGAGGATTCCTTATGCAGTTTGACAAGTGTCTAGTCTGCTTCTAAATCTTCAGTGCTAGAAGCCCATGTTTGTAACTATTCCTTGGGTCCTGAGCAAAGCCCATAGGGAGGGGGGTGACAGGGCAACTGCATGTAGTCTACCCTGTTGAAGAGGGACCAAGTCCCTGCACGCAGTATAACATTTAAGCCACTTTTGGCTGCTTTAAATGTTTCTGCTATGAAACATGGCAAGGAGCTAGTGTAGCTGTCCCAAGTGAACACCTTGGTTCTCATAGCAGCAACTGTTTAAGGTTAGTTTTTTTTTTTTTTTCCCCCATAATGGAAAACTTGCTTTAAGAAGCACCAGCAAAGCTAACTGCAGCTTACAGCACTACAAATGGGCTGAACTAGCAAGTAGTAATTTCAAAACTACACTGAAATGAAAGTGGACTATAGGAGGATGGAAAAATTGCAGGTCAGACTTGGCACAGTGAGCCTGGGAGAACCACTTTCATGTGTTTAATTGTGAGGAGATGGAAGGTTTTGAGCCTATAGTCTCAGAAGTGCTAACCACTTAATGGCCAGGGTGGAATTGGTGCTTTTGCTTCTGATCAGTTTTAAACATAGGAATACCCTTGTGCTGCCCCATCCTGAAAATGCAGCTAGACTCTAATCTCCACTTTGCTATGGAGGTGTGAAGCTTGCTACTAGCAGTAGGTTTGCCAGACGGTCCTACTTCAACCATTCCCTTCTGGTTGCTTTGAAAAAGGCAGAGACCCTTGTATGGAGGAGAGATTCCATGACCCACCTCAATAGCTAGGCCTTAAGTGGTTGTGTAACTTGGTTTGGTTTAAGCTGAAAAGGTGTTTAGAGCCACCAAATATGCAGTCTCAAAAGCATAGTTGCTGAAGCGAAATGTAGAATGGTACTTCACAATAGCTCTGGAAGACTCTTACTGAAGGTGTGCCAGACAAGTTCAATCCTTTTTAATGAAGGTAGTGATTTACTAAAGTTCATGGTGTTAGTGCAGTGTGCTGTATATTCAAAGGCATTTCCTATACTTTGCAGAGATGGTAAAATTGATTCTGTACAGATGTGGCTTGATATAGTGGCAGTGCATGCCTCCTGGTACCTACAGCATTCATTAGTAAAGCTGGACAGGCACTGAAGTAAATTTTTGATTGGTTTCAAAGTGCTTATGATCTGGTTAGTAACTCCTAATTAACAGGAAGCAAGCCTACAGTTGCAGACAGCTTTTTAAAGCTTAACATGGTGGACTGTACAGCTGCATTTAATACTTTACCTGCACTTAAGTTCATGTACTGTTTTTCTACAACCAAGCAATGTTTTAACTCCAGCTCTTATAAAAGCTCCCAGATGACTAATGATACTAAAGTGAGTTTGTCTCTTAGCTCAGTTGTATACCAACTGTTGGACTTCCTCCCAGCTGTCTCAACTGCTTATCTGGTCCTCTAGCATGCACTCTCAAATGTGCCAAGTTTCTGCTCAGATCAGCTTTGCCCCTTAGAATTAGGACAAAGTTTCAGGTGTAGGCCTAATCTGACACTAAAAGGCATTGACAGTTTGGAAGTGGGGTGGGGAGTATGTTGAGATGGGAGAGGAGCAAATTTGGTGGTCCACTAAGTATGGTGGAACTGAAGGCTGCTCTTTATCTATCGATGAGAACTGTTTGTAATGTTACTGCTGCACAAATCCAGAGTAGAGTACTAAAAATCTAGTGGGATGTGCTAGTATGATTTAAGCCTTTTGACTTGCAGACAAGTACAGTAAACCAGAACCCTAGCAACCAGCAAAATTATAATTTCATGTGTTGCACTGCCCCCCCCCCACCCTGCAGCAACATACCATCCTGATGAAAATCTCTATTCATTCCTTACTGTTACAGGTCTGTCCTTGGAGCTGACAGCTGTTACCAAGCTTGCATCCGCCATAAACTCTGCCAAGACCTACCCACAATGCCCCTCAGTCTCCTGATCTATTTGCCACTCCTCATCGGACATGCCAAGCCTTCTCTCCAGCCAAGTAGTTTTTCTAGTTCTCATCTTTCTTATAAATCCTACTCTACCTTGGGTTTTGTACCATTTGTTGGTACTAACTTTTCCTGACCTTAGTAGGCCCTTCTCTTAACCTTTTGTTTTCTTAGTACCATTGTTGGTACAGTGTCTAGCCGTGTGTGTGTAATCGTTTATTTGTCATACGAGTGCATGTGTAAAATGCCCAAGTCTGGTCACATCCAGTGTGTGGGTGTTCTTGTGACATTTGTGTTGGCTTCAACTGTACTTTGGCTGAATACAAGAACACCCTTCTAAAGGGTATGTTAATGCCCCTCTTTCTGGGGCGGAGGTCTCACCACTAGCATGAGTGGTGTCTCTGTTCTGACATCCCCATCTCTGGCCAGTGTCTTGCACTGCTCCATGATTCTGACTGTCAAGCACCTCCCCAGAACCAAGTATCTTCCTCTTGAGACCCTTTTTGGGACAATGTAGTCAAACCAGAATCTCCAGCAGCTTCCTTCAGATCCACCAGGAGTCTGGGAACAAGATGTAGTGAGGGTTGTGGACCAGCTTTTGGCAGGATTACCCACCCAGACTAGGCCTTGCCTCACTCTTGGTATGGAAGCTCTCACAAGCATAGTCACCTGCATCTTCCAGCCTCCTAACTTCAGTACTGATGGCCACCCCAGTGCATTCTGTCCTCTGCTCTTGACAGTGGGCAGGTTTCCCTGTTGCCGCTGATTACTCTTGTTGCAATGACTCCTGTGGAACTGGTGCACACTCAAAGCAGTGGTTGGGCTGTCTGCTTTGTGGCACCTAGGTCTGCACAGTCTATGGCCATGGCTCTCCCAGCTGCTACCAGTCTTGAGTCTCATCTGGTGGTTCTGTGGACAGGGTGTGACCTTGGTTCAGAGGTTGTCCTTGGTTCCAGGCTGCCATCCCTGGAATATCTCCCAACTCCTGCTTTCTCACTACTGAGGGGGCAGCTGCATCTGGCACTGTCATGAGACAGTATGCTTGCATGCAGTTGACTTTGCAGACCCTTTTCCCTTTTTTCTTTCTCAACGTGCCTAATGAATCTTTACTTCTGGTTCTAAAGTAAGACACTCTTGTGAGGACAGTCTGCTGTGGGCATGCCCCCCAGAGATCCTACTCCAGGAATCTGAGGGGAGGAAAATTGCGGTTCAAGAAGCCCCAGGGATCTTTTCATGCTACTCATGATGAGCAATTCCCCTGGGGCAGAGGGGGCAAATCATCCAGAAGATGCCCCTTTTTAGGGCAGATAGTCAATGCAACCAGGGTGCTAGAGATTCCTTCTCTGGCCAACCCTTCCAGTGTTCCTGAACAGTGGCCTGATTGCTTTCCTCTGGAAGCAGTCAGGGGGTGTATTTTTCCTGGGCCTACAGGCCTGGCAACTTGTAACTGATGCATGGGTGCAGAGAATATCCAGAGGCTACGGTGTCCCATTTAACGCCACCAGACCTGTAAAACAAATCCCTGCTCTGATGGAGGCTGCAGCCTTAAATCAAAAGCTGCAAAGTCATCCAACCAGTCCCACCAGACCAGAGGATTTGGGTTTTATTCTAGGAGATTTGGGTTTTATTCTAGGTTCTTGGTGCGAAGACATGGTGGAGACCAATCCTGGATCCAGATTAAAATTCTGGATGGTCACAGTACAGTCCATTCTCCCCTTTCTGGGGAAGGTCAACTGGATGTGTTCTAGACCTCCAGGATGTGTCCACAAAGGAGCCAATTGCTATTTCAAGGCACTGCCCTTTGGTCTCAGCCCCCAGAGTGTTCACCAAATGTATGGCTGTCGTAGTAACACTCAGACTAGATATGGAAACAGCTGGAATCCTTGAAGATTGGCTCCTTACTGCCATGACCAGGAATCTTACTTTTACTCTGCTTTTTGCCTAGGTATCACTAACCTGGACAAATCACGTTTCAAAGAGCACAAATTCATTGGAGCAATCTTCGACACGTCCTGTCAAGCTTCCCTTCCTCTCAGGTTTTCCAAAATAAGTCCGGTTCAAGTCCTCCCAAAACATTTAACAGCATGCTTTGTACTAAATCTATTGGGCTTTATGGCAGCAGCCATTACCTTAGTACCCATTGGTGAGGTTGCACATGAGACTATTACAGTGGCTGCTTTAATCACAATGGTTGCTCTTAACCCACTCACTACATGATGCCTTGCAAATATTTGCAAGAAATGTTGTAGATGAAGCCAGAAACAAATCTGTCAACTGTTCTGCCTTCCCCCACCCAGGGCCACTGTTGCTTTCCTGTTGCAGTGGGGGGGCACTTCCAGGGAAAGACAGTCCAAGGCACCTGGTCCCCCCATGGAGGCCAATTTGCACATGTCCTGGAATTGGGGGTAGTTCTCAGTGTTAAGCATTCCACCCATCCCTTCCTTCTGGGACCAATGCACTTCAATTGGACATGTCATTCTTCTGGTACATCCACAAATGAGGTGGAACCAGGTATTTCTCCCGGTCTCAGGAATCCATGAGTATTTGGCACTGGGTGATGGCTTCCAAGCACTTTCTCATAGCAACCCACATTCCTGGGAGTTCCACTCTTTTGGACAGTCTGAGCAGGAACATTTTGATGCCTTGTGAGTGGTCCCTCAATCCTGTAATAGCTGATTAGATCTTCTGCCACTGGGACGGGCCTTGCTGCAACCTATTAGCTTTTCCATTTGGATGGAATTGACAATTCATCTGTTGTCACTTGATTGTGCAACTCCTTCATAAAAGGAGTATTGCATGATAAACCTTAGTCTCCTATAGAGCCATGGGGACTTGTCTTTGGTGCTTCAGTCAAGGCCTCCCTTAGAACCTTCTATCCTGTGATTTAAAATTTTTGTCACTACATCTGATGTACTGTTAAGACCTTGGTTCCATCCTGGAACCAATACGGTAGGACCTTGGTTCCATCCTGGAACCAATACAGCAGTTTCCCGGCTTGCACAAGCTAAAAACTCTTGAGCCTACCCACAATGCCCCTCTCCTAGATACTCTAGGAAAACTCCCTTTTGGGGTAGAGTGGGTCTGTGTAACCAGGGAGCCAGAGATTCTTTCTCTGGCAGACCCTACCAGCTGCCTGATTTCCTCTGGAAACAGCTGGGGGTCGTTTCTCTTTGCATCTACCAGCCTGGCATCTTACTACTGATCTTTGGGTGCAGAGAATAATATCCAGAGGCTACCAAATGGAAAAATGCCAAGAAAAAGGGGTCATCCAACCAGTCCCACAAGAACAGACATGATCCAGATTTTACTCTAGATTGTCCAGTGCCAAGACACTGGACTGGAGACCAATCCTGGATCTCAGCCTACTGATATCAAATTCCAGATGGTCCCAGTACAGTCCACTCTTCCCTTTTTAGGGAGGGACAATTGGATATGTCCTATAGGATGCATACTACCACAAAGATGGATTACTGTTCCTGGAGATTTTGCCGCTTCTGGCTGGGAGCCAATCTCTACCAGTTCAGGGTCTCAACAGCCCCCTGAATGGTCACCAAATGTATGACAGTTGTGGTAGCCTATCTTTGACTACAAAGATTCCAGGTGTTTCCCTAGATGACTGGCTCCTTATAGTTCTGACCAGGAATCTCCTAGTCTGCAGCCTGTCTTACACAAGATCTTGCTGTCTGCTTGGGGATTACAATCGGACAAATCTGATGTCTCCAAAGAAGACACTGGAATTTATTGGAGCAGTCCAACAACATCCTGTCAAGCTTCTCTTCCCTCCCAGGCTTTTGAAAATAAGATACCAAATTAAAGACCTCTTCCTTGCTAGTTTGTACTAGCACGTCTTGTACTGCAACTCTTGGGCTCCATGGCTGCTGCTATTATTTTGGTACCACTGGCAAGACTGCACATGACACTCCTGCAGTGGCTCCTTTCTGCACAATGGTGGTAGTTAACCCACCCACATGATGCACCTTACAAACCATTGCAAGGAGAAAATACTATGGTGGATGGAGCCACAAAATCTTTGTCAACTGTTCTGTCTTCCCCAACCCATGACCACGGTTGCTTCACTATTAAGGTGGGGGATGTCCTTTCAGGGAAAGACTGTCAAAGGCACCTGGACCCCCCCCCCTTCAAGGCCAGCTTGCACATAAATGTCCTGGAACTGAGGGTAGTTCTAGGCATTGCAAGTATTCCATGCACCCCTGCCTTTGGGGACCATTGCAATTCAGACATGTCCATCTGGTATATCAACAAGCAAGGCAGCACCAGATATTGCCCCTTGTCGGGAAGCTGAGGATTTGGTACTGGGTGATATCTTCCAATCTTTCCTATAGCAACACACATTCCCAACCTTATTGTGGACAATCTGAGCAGGAACATCCTGCTGCCCCACAAATGGTTCCTCCACATTGGGCCAAGACTTGCTGCCACCTGTTTGCTTCCCCCTGAATTACAAATGCAGGAGCTATTTTGCCTTGATTCCCTCTGGGAACCACTGAGGGATGCTCTAATAAACAATTAGCCCCTGGGTCTTGTGTATGCCTTTCCCCTCATTCCAAAATTTCTCCAGAAATCTCAAAGGTTGAAAAGCAGTGATCCTCATTGCTCCCTTCTGGCCATATCAAGTCTGGTTCCCATTTTTATGGCCTCACCTGATTCGCAGCCTGTTTCCTGAAACATTCCTAGGACATGTTTAGCCCATCCTCTGGGATTGATTCATCTGAACCTGCAAAATCGCAAGCTCACAGCTTGGTTCCTTCACTTCCAGGCTGCCTGACATCCCATCTCCTGTTCTGAAATTCTTCTGGCCTCATAAACCTTCCTCTAGAAAGGTTTATTCCAGTAAATGGACTACATTCACTCTTTGGGCCAAAGACCAGAACTTAGACCCTTTCTCTATGCTTATTCAGACGATTCTGCAATACCTGACTTCTCTCTTGCATGCAGGAGCCTCTGCTTTAGCAGCTATTGCCCATTTTCATAATGGTCTTAAATTCTTCTGTTACACCATCTATGCAAGACTTTTTTGAAGGGAGTATTATGTCAAGCCTCCCTTAGATCTCTGGGACTTGACTGTGGTGCTTCAGTCCCTTACAGGCGCTCCCTTTGATTCATGTGATTTGAAATTTTTGTCTTGGAAAACCATACTTCTAGTAGCACTCTTATCTGAGCTGCAGGCCGTAGTGTCATGAGGAGTCCTTTATCTTCCACATGGATAGGGTTGTCCCTTCCTTTTTGCCCAAGGTTATTTCTGTTAACCAGTCTATTGACCTGCCAGTTTTCTTCCCAAGGCATTCCAATGGAGAGGAGTATCTCTTGCACACCCTTGATGTGCACCGACAGCATTATTTGGACAGGACAATCTTTCTGGAAAACAGATCAGTTTGTGGCCTTTGCAGGACCCAGATTGGGTAAACCTCAAGTGACTTTATCCTCCTGGCTTAGGAATGTCATTACCTTTATCAACAGAATAAGCTACACTTGGACTTCCAGAATAAAGGCTCATGCTACCAGATCTCTGGCTACTGCTGTAGCTTTTCATTCCAGAGCCTGTATGGATGATATATGACCAGCAGCCATGTGGGCAAGACCTCATACCTTCATATCTCCTTACAAATTGGATTTGGCTTCCAGGGATGAACATCTTTTGGTTCTATGGCGCTCAGGAATATCCTTCCTTAGGGCTACCCAGGACTGAAGTAGCTGGGGCCTCTGTCCTACCAGTAAATGATGAATAAAGATTTACCTCCGATAAATGTATCGCCCTAACGTTCAATCTGTTGTCTCTTCATTCTTTACTTCCTGCCCTCCTTCCCCCTGCCTGGATTCTTTGTGGACTTTAGTAGGTACTCCTGGTTAGGGTATTTGCTCACAGATCCTCCTATCACTACATCTTTTATCTAGGTTGGGCAAACTTGACCTGGAGTATCTAGGTGAGGGGCATTGTGGGGTAGGTTCTTCACTGAGTTTTGGCTTGCGCGAGCTGGGAAATGGCCATATCTGTTCAGAGGACAGAACTGAGGTCCTAACAGTAAAGAATGAGTAAAGATCTACATTCCTTTTTCTAGCAGCCCTTACCTCAGCGAGAAGAGTATCTTGAGTTGCAGGCCTTGAGTGACAAGAGACCTTACTTGATTTTTCATAGGGCTAGTGTCCCTACATACTTGACCTCTCCTTTGTCTATTGACCTGGTTTTCTTTCCTTGCCATTCAAATAGAGGGGAATACTTTCTGCATACCTTTGAGGTTCGTAGGCAACTTTGGTTCTATTTGGACAAAACAATCTTTCAGAAAAAATGGATAACTTGTTTGTGGCCTTAGCAGGACCCAGATTGGGTAAGCTTGTCAAAATGACTATCTTCTTGGCTTCGAACACCATTACTTCCCTCTACCATCAGAACAGTGTCCTTACCTTCCAAAATAAAGGCTCACTCTACTAGATTGATGGCTACTTTAGTGGCTTTTCATTCCAGAGCCACTCTGGATGTCTGTGCAGCAGCCACTTGGGGGAAGACATATCACTCATTACAAATGGGATCTGGCCTCTGGGGGACTAGCATCTTTTGGTTCTGTGGTGCTCAGGAATGTCCTTCCTCCTTTCTTTGGGCCACCCAGGGCACAAGTAGATGGGGACTTGGTTGTAACAGTAAGGAATGAATAAAGCTTTACAACATCAGATAAAGTTCTGTCTTCCCAAAATGTTCAATTGTGTTGTAGATATTTATTACTTCCTGCCTGGTGGATTTTAGATTTCTTTTTAGTTAAGGTATATGCACACACAGAGCCTACTACTATTTCTTCTATACTGTAATGGTTGGCAGATTTGATCTGAAGAGACTATAAGGGGTATTGTGTGTAAGTCTTCACTCTTTGGCTGGAGTGAGCTTGGTAACTGCCATGTCTGTTCTGAGGATGGAACTGAAGTTCTAACACTAATGAATAAAGATCTACAACATAGATGGAATGTTAAAGTAATACATAACTTTTTTATGCTTTTAGAGCTTTAAAAAAAGGAAGATGGAAATTCCTTCTCCCCAACCTGAGAAGCCAAGCCAAACATAGTATAGGGTACAGTATTAGTCAGGCCTGTTTTTAATAGTAACTGTCAAGCAACCAGAAACTAGTTATCTTGCATCTGCCAATCCCCATGGGTACCAGTTAAAGAGTTGACTAATGTTTTATGGCAACCATCTAGACAAGGTGACTTTAGAAACTTTTGACTTCAGTGTAATTTTACAATGATAGATTTCAACAATTTTATGTATAAATCCTGTGTGGTGCAAATATCTGTTGAACATGCAGAATGTATCCTTGGTTAGAATGATTCAGGAAGTTCATGGGTAAATATATGGTGTGATTTCAAGGCCAGCTCAAACTGTTGGCTCTAAAAGTAAATCAGTTTGTAAGACAAAGCTGGTTTATAAATTCTTTCTGAAGTTATTGCCATTAAAAACAAAGCCTTCAGAGAAAGTGTTAGTAGTCAGAAGAAGCAGGCTGTATCAGGCCTTGCATCAGAAAGGTAAGCTCCCATGGAGGAGGTTGGATGCGTAATTGGTGGTCTCAAAAGGAAGGAGCCTTTGAACTCTTTTAGGGACACTAAAGAGCAAATTTGACTCCCTGATCATTTAATGTGGAGTGATAAGCCTGTGAGATCCCATATGAAAGAGCAGTGGATAACAGGATGACACTGAAGAGAATGTGGTACAGGAAGATGCTCAAACTTTCTGTAGAATGCCTGCAGGAAATGGGAAGAATAAAGAATGTCTTCAGTCTAAAAGAATTGCTTGATTTAATAGAGATGGAGAGACATATCAAGATCATTGAAAGAACTGGACTACAGAAAGTCAATACAACCCAAAAAGTACGTTTGATAAATGAACACAGTAATTAGGACTGTTGATAGAGATTAGTGCGATGTAGAAGTAAATAGGATATAGTACTGTACAGCTAAATTAGTAAGGGGGGGACTGAACGCCATCATGGAAGTATTGAATAGAGAAAACTATAATGCAATTAAGACCAGAAGTGTCACTGTTATATAGAAGAGGGTACAGATCAACAAAAATACTCAAACATGATAAAAGGCAATGTGCAGTATCTGAACCTGTCGCAAATAAACTAAACACAGGCAGAAAAATGTGAAATGTTTTGGAGAAAAATCTATGAAAATCCTGTGGAATATATCAAATACAAAATGGATAGAAGTAAAAGAAATTCGAATGTACAGGATTATGAAATTGGATGAATTCATGGCCAGAGAGATTACTGAATCAAAGTTAAGAAAATCTTGTCCCAGATGCAGTACCTAATTTATGGCTAAAAGTAGTAACTTATTTATATGAGCCATGAGTAAGAACTATTTGTATGCACATCCTGAACAGACGCCAGACTGGTTAACAGGAAAAACAATTCTACTTGAGTAAAACTGCAAACAGGTAACTTTCCTTTTGACATACAACCTGTACACTGGAATTGATGCTGACAAAGTTTTTAGTAATTGAGAAGAGAAAACCATCATGGCAATATAACAAATGGGTAACAAAGTAATCTGCAATAAAGCATCATTTGTTGTTAAATAGTCATAATACAGAACTGTAAAAGGAGGAAGAATCTTAAGTATGGCATCGATAGCCTACAAAAAAAAAAAATCAATCCCACATTCATGGATAAGAGTGCTTAAAATGTATAAGATATACCCTACACTAATAGATTACATTACAGTGGCAAATCGCTTTGCATTAAGCCATGATAAAGGACAAATTATTATTCCAGGGATAACCTGCAAAAGCAACAGAGACCTCCAAAGCAGATATCCAAGCAACCTCCACCCCTCAACACAAACCATGAAACACACACTTCACAAAACCAGTCTACCATGCAATCACAGCCCTTAAGGCAAAATAACATACCCAACAAAGTAGTAATAGGTGACTCTTGACATCCCACTCACTAGCCTGAACAAGGAAAAGGTTACTGTTAGCTGTCTGTTGGGTGCCAGGATCCGCCATATAACACAAGCACACAGGTCACTCCAGAACAAGTACAAATATGACTGTCATTGTCCATGTTGGTGTGAATGACCTGACCCGTACCTGTCTGGACTACATGAAGAGAGACATGGAAGAGCACTCTGATCACATAGCCCAGGCCGGTATGACCCTGAGTAGCATCCTGCCCTCACCAAGAATGATACCATGGTATAAAGAAAAAAAATTATCAATTTCAACAATTGGCTAAGCTTCTGGTGTCATTCTAAGGGATCCAGTGTCTTGTCAGCCTCGGATGACATGCTTGACAAGCCACACTGCTTCGCTAGAGACTGCTTGCACCTGTCACCCTTAGACTTTCGAATACTGGCCAAGGCTCTTGCAACCCCCATAGTGCCTTTTTTAGGCAAGGCTCAAAAGACAAACCCACTGCCGTAAATAGCACAAGTAGCAAAAAGCTGAGGAAAATGCTACTCAATGCAAGAAGTCTAAACCTCAAAAATGCATGCACTCGAGGCACTATGGAGAAAACCGATACATGTGCAGTAACAGAAACTTGGTTTAAGGCTCCAGAGAGCACCCCAGCACTACCAGGCTACAACTCATACCATACATTTCGGCCACAAAACCCAGACTGAAATACAAAAGGTGGGGGTGTATCCATATTCATCAAGGGTACCCACACCTCCAGGTTAGTGGCACAGCATGATGCTTCAGAGATCATCCACGTGCAACTAACAATGGGCAGAACTGCAATTCAAATTGTAGCTTGCTACAGATCACCCATGTCCCAGGACCCCCCCCCCCATTCCGCATTTCTGGAAACACTGGGAAATATAAAGGTCCTACCAAACACCCTGATATTGGGTGATTTCAATTACCCAAATATTAAGTGGGACAACTACTCAAGTACTAACTCCCTTGCCCAACATTCCAAGAATTTATAAACTCAAATGCTCTGGATCAACTGGTCAACACCCCCACCAGAGGTGACAACATATTGGACCTGGTCATCACCAACATGGGCGACTGGTGTTCCACAATGGAGGTCAACCCCTCACTGGTTAGATCTGACCATGAACTAATCACTCTGGATATCCACATTCCTCCCCACCCTCAGTCAAAGAAACCACCGTGAAAAACATTTCAAAAGCAAACTTCATGATACTTAAGACCAAGTTGGAAAGTTTCAAATCCCCCATGCTAAAGGATAACGTTGCCCAAGCTGCAAAATCATTTATCAATGCACTTTATGGGCACCTACTAGAATGCATGGATCATGCTATCCCAAGCAAAACCAAGACTCACTCCAAGAAAAGGAAACCAGTCTGGTGGACCCCTGCCATAAACAGGCTGTACAATAGAAGGAGGAAACTAGTACAGAAAAGAGTAAAATCCCAAGAGGGGAGACCTCCCTGATCAGTATCAGCAAGAAACTACGATCCCTCATAAAATCATCCAAGGTTAGCTTCGAAAGAAAAATTGCCAAGGACTCCAAAGATAACCACAAGGCATTCTTTAGCTATGTCAAGAATCTGTGGCAATTCCCAGATCTGCTCGGGGTTAGTACAGAATGGCACAAAATACAGTGAACTGACCGATATCGCCAACATCCTGGCAAACTTCACCCCCCCCAAAAGGGCCCATAACCATACCAGAGGAATGTATGCAGCTCGACTGAAGAAACTCCAGCTGTACCTTGTTGCATACTGCCTACTCAGAGGTGATCTCTGCCTGACATATAAGGCTATGTCCAACCCAGAATTGATGGACATGCTCCACCTAAAGAAAACCATATCCCCTCAAGCCACATGCTCTAGGGATCTAAACCTCACCACAACACTAAATAGGACGTGCTGGAGGGATAGATTCATGTCCCAGAGACATTCTATGCTCTCGAACAAGATTCCAATCTACATCAGGCAGAGCTCCTCACTAACACTCTTCAAGAGAAACCTTGACGAGTGGATGGGAAACAGGAAGTTTACCCCGGGGATCACTTCAGTGGCTCTGCTGGACAGAGGCACAGAGAACTAATCTAAGGGGGTGTTGAAAGCCAACACATTCCGGTTAGGCTTATAAATGCCTTTGGGCAGATAGCCTAGTACCTACCTACCTATGAAAAAGGGGATATTCCAGGGTGACACGTCACCGCTACTCTTTTGTCTTGCCCTTAACCCATTAAGCTGTCTACTTAACAGATGATGTCATGACTACAATTTGGCTCCCAGAAAACAAGGGGTAAAGAATTCTCATCTTTTTGTAGATGATTTAAAACTGTATAGATCATCAGATGAGGAACTAAAAGCATAACTGCAAGTGGTCAAAATTTTTTCAGGTGATATACGAATGTCATTTGGTCGTGATAAATGTACAGAATCAACCTTTAAAGCAGGAAAGCTGCAGCACCAAGAAATATCAGTTTGGGATAGGAATGTAATATAAAAGAACATCTAAGATTACATTCCTGCTTAGTTTAGCAGAAACATATTTGCGACAAGAATGGAAATCAACCTATAAGTAGATAAACTGGGCAGCAACTGATTGTGCCAAAAAACTAAAGAAAGAATATATGGTGAAGGATCAGATGAGAAGGCAGAAAATGTGGAAAATGCATAAATACAGTTGCAAGTATGGAAAACTCTTATAACAACCTCATGTTGATCGAATACAGGAATGGTTAAGGACAGGTAAATTTAAACCAAAAGATAAGTTAATATTGGTGGCCCAAGATAGTAGAATATGTACATGTTGGTTTACAAAGTCCATTGAATGTGGGAGAAACAGACAAATGTAGGTTTTGTAAAACAGAATTAGAAATAGTCTCACATCTTGTTGCTGGTTGTGATATACTAATGGCAGAAGGACTGTATACTGAAAGACATAATAATGTGGCAAGACTGTTGCATTGGGGATTGTGCAAATGTTATAATACTGAAGTAGCTGAAAAATACTGGAAACATGAGCCACAAAAATATAGAAAATGATAAAATTTATCTCACACAGGATCACCCATTACCAGCAGATCAAAAATAAATGTGAGAAAACCAGATATAGTAGTCCATGAAAAGAAGACAAAGGTAGCATTGATAAATTGCTACACCCAGTGAATATAGTGTGTTACTTATAGAGAAACATAACATACCAGGATTTGCAGGTAGAAACAAGGGCAATGTGGAAGGATACCCACAGAGTTTCAATAGTAGTAGGAACCACCGGTATAAAAAAAGAATTTGCAATTGTACTTAGATATGTTACCAATACATGTCATTCCATATGAATTGCAGAAGGAGTCATTACTGGGCACATTGCAGGTGCTGTGAAAAGCACTTCTGGCTAACATCAAAGATTAAAACAATACTAATTTCATCATACTTTGAACATAGGAATGGAGTCCATTCCCATAAGGGTATTAGAAACCCAAAAGACTTGGAGAAAGTTATAAAAGAAGGAGACCAGGTGCCCAGTGACTGTCCCTGTTGAGGGATTAGAGAAAAGTAGAAAGTTATAAAAGGAGACCAGGTGCCCAGTGACTGTCCCTGCTGAGGGATTAGAGAAAAGTGGTTGCATTTTGAATTGATGGGAGTTGCAAAAAGGTCACAGCAGGGCTGGCCCCAGAGTCAAAAAATGTCTGCTGCTACTGGCTGTTGAGGAGCCACTCATGAAACATGGGAAGGCATTGATTCATCCTGTCCACAAGAATATTAGTTTGATCTGCTATGTGTTTAACTGTTGGAAAACATTGAGAAGACTTTGCAAGACTCTCATGGCCTCTCAACGTAACAGATAATTTTCCAGATGTAAGCTTCATGCAGAAAATGGACAGGGCAGACAACCTCTACATACAGTAATTGCAGCTGTTAAATTGTACAGCACCAGTGTTTACTTCAGAAAAAGTCTCAAAGAACTTTAGTAGACCAGCACCAACTCAACAAACTTCAGCAGTGTTCCTTCAGAACATAAAAGACAGTATCCAGTTAGCTATTTCTGCAAACTTCCAAGTTTCCAGCGTGAAGTCGCACAGCCAAGAAGCAAGAAAAAGGTTAAAATGCTGCAGACAACAGGACACATTCTTCCAGAATCATAAAGCTATGTAAGACTTTATATGAACTCTTTAGTTAGCTCAAAAAAGTTTAAATTCATCAGTAAAAGTCATTTGCATACATGTTGTATAAATATGTCAAATAATACTTTTACAGTTAGGACGTCAGTAAATTTTTGGTTTAAATTTAAAACCTGGGTAAAGCAGTCTAAAAAAACTGTGTTCCAGAAATGTTCTTTTAAAGTTAAAGGTTATTAGTTCAAGACTTCATGCAGAAGCAGGCTACAGGAAAGCATTTGCATAATAAATCAGCTTCTATCAAACTTAAATGTAAATGCTTCAGCATGTACAATTCAACATACAGAGTTAAGTTATAGTACAGTTTCAAATACAAATATTCAGAATGTAATAAATTCTTGTTTACATGTAATTCAAAATACAGAATTATGTTGCAGTATTAAACATACAAATGTCAACACAGTCAACATACATAACATGTAGGCAATGTCTCAAGTTCACATTACTTCAGCTAGTTTCTTACTTTCAGAAGCAAGTACAAATATTGCGCTCAGGAGGATAATATAGACCAGAGTGCAGATTTTAATAAAGTAAATTCCAGTATAACTGAAAAACAGACTTCAGTGTAAAGTAAAATTGCTACCGTTTCAGAGCAAAATAAAAAAAAATGCATTCCATAACTATAAAAGGTGCAACAGTCCATTACCAAATCAACATTAATCTGTCATTGTTTAAGGTTAAAAGAAATGGCAATATTTCATTATTTACAGACAAATCAACTTCAGTTACACATAGATCTTTATTAGAGGACACAAATGCAATTTTGTCAGAATTTAAAAGGGTCAAAGATTACAGCAGCTAACAGTTCAAAGTGAAACAGCTCTGTAATAGGTATGAGCATGTCATTAGAGTTATACAATGTTTTAGACTACAGTGACAAGATTTTTGAAAATTTACAGATTTTAAAGAATTGGTTACGACAGAAACATGCAGATTTATGGGTTAAAGATAAAATGAATTCCAGTCCAGCTGACTCAGCTAAAGTCCTCAGAAATACATATTGGGTGTGGCCAGTTAGGAAAAAAAGGGTAGTCCTATACATTTATGTCTTATAAGGTATATCAGAAATGACAGTCAAGTTAATTTGCAGAATAAAGGATTTACAGTTACAGATTTGGCAAATAATTTTTTTGTGTTATTTGTTTAGCAGTTATTAGTTAAGAGCTTTGTATTAAAGTGTTGCAATGCATAAACAATATCTTAATACAGACAGAGAAAAAAAAAAACATTTGTGCATAAAAACAGTACATCATATGGGTCATTAAAGCCACAGGTTCAACTCCTGTGTTGTAAAGAACAGCCAAGTAAACTTATAAAATCAGATCAGTTTAAATCTGGTAATAAATGTGTTTATGTAATCTGTATAAGACTGTATATATTTCATACAGAAATGGCAGTTTACCAAGCATATCAGATCAGATTACAGCCAGCTTAGCAAGATGAATTAAAGACAGTCCTGTATGCCTTAATGCAGTATGGTAAAGATCAATTTAATGCATTAGCAGTTTTTCTATTTATCCAAGAAAATTGTAGACAGTAATGATAAATTTTTGCAGCATTCAGTACTACTGAAAAGTCAAGTGACGTCAGCTAAAGAAATGGTTATGGTGAGACAGTAGGTGGAGTTTCACTCACAGAACAGTATGTTAAAATCTAAGGGTCATTTCAGAAAATGTAAGTTCAACAGTTAAAATTCATTTTATACAGGTACAGAAATGCATAGTGTTACATTACTACTTTAGTTTCATTTAAGGTTATCAGTTTGCTTATAGACTTGCAAGAGTTTCTGAGCAGCAAATGTTTATTTCATGCAGAAAAATCTAAATAAAGTCAGCACAATATGCAATGCCATCAGTTTATAATTGTTGAAGCTGCAAATGTTTATTTCATACAGAAAAATGTAAATAAGGTCAGAGAAATAAGCAATGCTATTAGTTTATAATTGCTGAAGATGCAAATGTTATTTTAAGGACCTGATTAGCCACCCAGCCTTGCACAAGAAAGGAAAAGAAGAGGTTTAAAAGGCCTAACTATAAAAAGGACACCAACATTAAAGCAGGTCTTCCTCGACATTAAAGCAGGCATTCCTTTACCTCATTGGTGACTAGTACACTGCAGAGTAAAATTTGGCAAGAGCTGTGGTGCAGAAGTTGACTGTCTTAAGTGTTTCAGTTACTTCTTCAGTGTGTGTTTAAAGTTAAAATGTGTGAGTTAAAGCAAGTATATATGTTTTCAGTTATATAACCGTACTAGTTTTCAGTTTATCAGTTAAAGCAAGTATGTATGTTTTCAGTTATATAACAGTACTAGTTTCAATTTATGTTTTTTATCTATGTTCAGGCAATACTGACAAAAATATTAATAGTTACTCTCTAGAATATAACAGTAACAGATTTCAGTTTTTCTGTGTTCAGGTAACACTGTAAAAATGTCATGTTTTCAGACAATTGTACAACTGTAGTAGTATTCAGTTTATCTGTGTTCAGACAATCCTCGGGATTCATGAAACTTGCACCAGGAGCAGGCATAGCGTCGGCGATCTAACACCAAATATAGCCGCCGAGCAATTCAGGTACGAGCTGTTTCCACGTGCACTACCTGCGTACGCTACACCCGCACAGCTCCCAGTGCCTGTATGCTAATTACCCCATGTTCAGCAGAGTAGCTTGCAAATGAGGATATATAGCGATTCAAGAACTGGTGCAGGCGTAGAGTAAGCATGCAGAAATGTAAACCAAAAAAAGCGGTTTACATTTTTGCAAACATAAAATCGGAGCCATGACAGCAGACCAAACACATGTATTATAGTGTTAATATATGCCAATGGCTAAATATATACCCATTGGCATAAACAAAATGCACAACATATAAAAAAGAACATTTAATGTCATGCCTACACTAACACAAAGTTAAATTGCAGGGCATCTGTGTGCAAACGGGATCACAATGAAAATAAAATTATATGGAATAAAACTGCAATGTAACACATTTCATAAATTCCTCATAATAGTCAATGGCATGCATGCTACACCACACCATGGCGCAAGGGTTGCTAAGGGGCTGTGACAGTGTTCTGCGTGGAAACTAGGAATTAGTAGGCAATGCTATGCAAATGAATCACAAAATCCCTGCTGGCATAAGGATATACCTCACAGCGTAGTGGTACAACACCGAGGTGTGGCCTGGAGATGAAGATGACATCAAGAGAGTGGTGTGCCACCTTAGCTGTAAGCACATTGGAGCATTGCTACTCCGGTTTGCCTGTTGCTAAGCAAAGCTGCAGGATAGGGGTGTGTTGAAGTAGCCATAGTTTTACTTAGCTAAGAGCACACAAGGTAACCAAATGTGCATGTGAACGTGGATGAAAACGCGCTCGAAACCCAGTAAACGGCTGTGCGCAGCACGCACCAGAGCTGAAACAGGAAGGATACGGGAAAAAATAAGGAAATGTTGCAGCATGGTAATTGGAGTACAAATTGAGTAATCAACACCTAGGAACCCACAGTGAGCTATTGACAACAGCTAACAAGGCTGCTGGCAGCTACCTGCAGAACAGGAAAGGGGAGGTGCTGTACTGCAAAGAAAAGAGAACTGTCACAGCAGAACAAAGCAAACTTGCAGTAGATCAGCTACATACATTTTGCAACACAATACTGGGTTGGGAAAGTACAAAACAAGAAAGCCAGCAGTTGGATGCATGCCTGACAATGGGAGGGGAATCGGGTTGAAAAGTGAAGTAAAGAGCAATAGATGAATCACGGCAGCCAAGCGTAATTCAACACCAAAGAGGCCACAATAGCAGTGCCTGCTGTAAAACCCATAATTAAGATACCCTGCAGCTGGATTTGCACATACACACCCAATGACATCAGCAGCATCAAAAGCACAATAGTATAAAGTGTGAAAGCACCTCACACACACTTGTGTATTCCCAAACACTCTGCACCATCGGTGTAAACAGACGGGGAACTTTTAAAATGTACATGGTAGGGGCTGCCATAACTTTGATTCATCAGCATGTGTTGGAGAGAGGATGATGCTGACAACCATCTCAGGCACCGGAGGAGGACAAGAGTGTTCAGACCAAGGGTAACCTACCAGGGGCTAAATGATCTAGAATTGTAGAGCATTACAGGGTGGACAGGGACACCATACAGCAACTTGAGCTCTGCCAGTCATGCCTCAAAGCGAGAAATAGAGTGGAACCCATCCCAGTGGACATGGAGGTATGTGTAAGCTTGAGAATACTAGCCACAGATACCTTCCACAGGCCAACTGGGGATATTCTGGGTGTCTCACAGGCATCAGCATCCAGAGTACTTCACCAGTTCCTGTATGCCATGTTACCACATGCCAATGAGCACATATACCTCCCTCGAATGCAAGAGGAGTTGGCCAGCAATATGCGTCTCTTCCACCGTGTGGCAGAATACCCGGAGGTACTGGGTGCAATAGACTGCATGCACATACACATCAAGTCACCACCCGGTGAGCAGGGTAGGTGCTACATAAACCGCAAGGGATACCCCTCCATCAACTGCCAGGTCATGTGCAATGCCCAGGGCATTATCATGGATGTATGTGCTGGCAGCCCTGGAAGCTGTCACAACTCCCACATCTGGCATGCCTCACAGCTGTATCAGGTATTTGCCAGGGGGGGCATCCCATATGGCCACCTGGTGGGAGATGCTGGCTATGCACTGGAACCGTGGATGATGACTCCCATCAGAAATGCACACGCACCCATGCAAGAACGCCATAATGAGGCACACGCACAAACTAGAATCATCATAGAGCGTGTGTTTGGGATGCTGAAATCACAGTTTTGTTGCTTGGACATATCTGGTGGAGCCTTGTAGTACACTCCAGGCACGTGTGCCCACATCTTCATAGTATGTGCCATGCAAAAACAGCTGCAGCAGGGACAGAATGGTTAAGGCCCTCACAGCCCACCACCATTGCCAAGGACCCCACAAGCACAGAGGTACTCAGACCACGAACACCCTGAGCCAGCCCCAGTAGGCAGACGGAGGTGTGCCCAGTATGCCCATGCCTTGGCAAAGAGGGAACGTATAGCACACACACTGACAGTGTAGGCACCTATGGACTTACACCCTTCTCCACCTGCACACACAGTAAACATGGATGGCACACACACAAGACCACCTGTAAATTGTCATGTGTAGGTAGTCTACTGTGTGCATCCTACAGAGGCAGCCCTCACCTATTGCACACACAACCACTATTGGCACATGGTAAGTCAACACCTGAACGGTAAATTAAGCTGTCAGCATGTGCTGATACTGTATGGATAGGTTCATAGGTACATAGGTAGGTATGTGGCTAACTGCCCAAGGCCATTCATATGCCTAGCTGAAATGTGTCAGCTGTTGCCACCCCATTGATTAACTGTCCCTCTGTGGAGCAGAGCCAATTGCAGGATCCCTGGGGTGTACCCACTGTTCCCCATCCAGTCTGCAAGGTGTCCCTGGAGTATTAGTGAGGGGCTCCATATAATGTAATCAGGGATGTAGTTCCAAAGCATGGGGAGTACCTGTGACAGGAATCTGTCACTCTAGCATCTTCCAGTTATGGTTGTGGCAAGGTTTAGTTCATTACAGTGTGTGGCTCACTGTGACATGGATTCCTATAGGTGGAGCATATCCATTAAGCCTGACTTGGACATGTCTTTGCTGGACAGCAAACATCATCTCTGAGTAAATGAGATGCCACTGAGTAATGCAAGAGTTCATGCAGTCTGGCAGCATAGGACACATGTCTGAGGCCAGTAATGCTCTTGGCGAAGTATGTTCATGGACCCTCCAGCTGTCGGATGTGTCTTCTGAGGTACATCTCAAATGGGTTATCATACTCGATGATGGGATTGATAAGTGATGAGTAAAGGGGCACAATAATCTCAGTATGTCTAGATGCAGGCCCTTAAGTAATCAGATGGCCTACATAGATGGATGGCCTAAGTACTTTGGAGATATGATTGTCAAAGGAGAGATCACTATCTAATGTAGTCCCCACATACACATTACCTCGTCTGCATTAAAGTGGCTGCCACTCATGTGTTAATATGTGGGAGTTTAGTTATCCCAACATGGAATGACCATGCAGTTCATGGCCTTTAGCTGGAGGCCATGACTGTGACATCCTGTGTTGGTCTATGTGAGCCCCCTTGAAGGATGTCTGTGACAGCTGGACTGTCAGTTATGGCCCCCAGTTTGCAGTAATCGCCAAACACAGTCCGCTGTAGTCCACCTGTGTTTGCCTTTACCTGTGAGAAGTATATGGCAAACAGTAGGGGTCCCGGGACTGAGTCCTTTGGGACAACAGTTGTGACTGGTTAAGAGTTGGACCTGGAGTCTGCTAGGCTTACCATGTGGGTTCTGTGTGTAAGCCTGTTGGCAACCCAACCTGTGATGTATGGGTGTATGTACTGGCTGGTGAGTTTATAAAGAATACCTGAGTGGGGAATGGTGTCATAATCCTTAGCGGGGTCCAGGTAGTATGTGTGAACTACCACACCCCACACCTAAAGTCTAGGTGACTGTAAGATGTCAAACAGGTTCAGTAGGCATGATCTGCACTCATCAAGCAGACCTGGGTTGGGTCGAGTGTCTCTGTTAATGAGTTCCATGATGATGCGCTCCATAGCTTTGCAGACCAGGCTAGTCAGGCTTATAGGGCAATAGTTCCCTGGGTCTGTTGTGGCGCCACCTTTGTGTAGTGAGATCACTGTTGCTGTGCACCACTCTGTGGGTATGTAGCCTGTAGAGAGTCTGTTCGAACAGTGTGTTTAGGTGAGGGATTAGTTCATTTGGAGCTCATGTAAGACACAGCCTGGGACACTGTCTGGCCCCATTGAGGCTGTATTTGTGGCTTTGGATAGGGCTGTTTTATCCCATGTGTCAGTGATTGCATTGCCGTACATTCTTCTTGTATGGTTAAGGGCTGTTTTGGGGTTGAGAGGGGTGTGAAGGTTGCACTGAACATGTCTGCCAAAATGCTGGCAATATCAGTTGGTTCAGTGTATATTGTGCCAGTCTGCACCAACTCTGAGCAGATCTGAGAGTTCCCACTTAGGTTCTTGGCATAGCTAAAGAACTCTTTGTGGTTGTCTGTAGGGTCCTTGGGAAATTGTCTTTCGAAGCTAGTCTTGGATGATACCATGAGGGATTGTAGTTTCTTGCTGATACTGATCAGAGATGTCTGTCCTTCTAGGGATTTCACTCTTATCTGTACTAGTTACCTTCTACTATTGTAGAGCCTGCGTATGGCAGGGGTCCACCAGACCGGTTTCCTGTTCTTGGAGGAATGAGTTCAGGTTAGACTTGGGATAGCACGGTCCATGCATTCCTGCAGATGATCATAGAGTGCCTTTATATAGGTTTCATCATCTTGGACAGCATTGTCTATTGGCGTGGGGGCTGTGAACTGTTCCACCTCGGGCGTAAGCAACGTGAAGTCTGCTTTGGAAAAGATTTCCATGGTGGTTTCCTTGTTTGGAGTTGTGGGCGGAATGTGAATATCCAGAGTGATTAGTCTATGGTCTGATCTAACCAGCAAGGGGTTGACGTCCGGTGTGGAACACCGGTTGCCCATGTTGGTGATGACCAGGTCCAATATGTTGTTCCCTCTGGTGGGGGTGTAGACCAGTTGTTCCAGGGTGTTAGAGTCTAGGAAGCGCTGGGCAAGGGAGTTAGTACTCGAGTAGTTCTCCCAGTTAATGTTTGGGTAGTTGACATCACACAGTATTAGGGTGTTTGGTAGGACCCGCATATTTCCAGTGTCCCCGGAAATGCGGAATGTGGGTCTTGGGACATGGTGCGTGATCTGTAGCAAGCTACAATTTGGATTGCAGTGTTGCCCATTGTCACTTGCATTTGGAAGATGTCTGATGCATCATGCTGCACCACTAACCTGGAGATGTGAGTATCCTAGATGAATATGGATACACCCCTGCCTTTTGTGTTCCAGGATTCCATAGCTGTGTCATGAAACATAATGCAACAACATCTGCTGTGCTTCACAGCACTATGGCATGAGATTTACTGCACCTCTTCAGTCAGATGGGGTCTTGGATAACATAAAAACACTGCCCCCCAACAAGTACATATTCATATATCCATGTACACTACAGAGCCTCTGTAATAACAACAATGCAGGTACAAGCTGCACTGTCTAATGCCATACATACAGGCTGCATGGGACCTGTCCACATTCCAGGTTATATCCTACACAAATGTCAAAACATTCTGCCCCCCACATAAACATCTCATACAATCATAGCTTCATGTCAGGCTGTGTACACACTCAATGGTGCACAGCTGTCAATATCCGAGGGACCCTGGTATATGTACAGCCGACCTGGTTACAAACAGTGGTATCATTGCATTGCATAACACATAATGTAACTGTGTCAGTACATGGGTACTCTGCACAGTTGTTGTAGGGCTAGATAGAGTCCACCAGTCAAAGGTTATTTGGTGTTGTTCCATACCACATGTATGGATGTGTGTTGGTGGTCTGAGGACATGGTGGTGTCTGAGGATTACATCCTAGGATGCAGATTTTGACACTGTGACCTGCACCTGGCTCAACTGTGATGATAAATGTTCGAGTACTGGTCTGTACATGTGAGTAGCCATTATGGATGTGAGGACACCACCACCTGGAGTGGTCCATACCAGTGTTATGGCCCACATGTCTGGTTCTGAGTTATATGGTGGTAGTGCTATTGTGCACAATAGAGCTGTCAGCCAGGTGTTCCTCACTGCACAGATGTCAGTATTCCCCATTGTAAGTTCAACAGTGAGAAGCTGTGATTACAACAGTAACACATCTAGCACTGGTTAGCATAAGCATACAATGCAATTGCCTTCTAGGTGTCAGGGTGTTATCCTGTGTTTAGGTCATTCTCCTTGGAATGGCACTATATGGGCAAATGCGAACGAGGTATTATCAACACTCCCTTGAATCATGGATGCATGTGATCTGTGACAAAGCCTTGTCTTCTGTCAGTCATGTCATCTCAGACTGAGAGACACTGGACAACCTCATAATTACAGCAAGCAGTTGCCATTCCTAGCATGAAATAACTGCGAGTGGTAGTATTGTGCTTGTTATAGACTGATACATCTAAGGTGTCGGACAGCAGCAGGTGTTGTGTAGATGACCAGTGTCAGATACATGTAGTGCAGCCTTCCTGCTAACAGTGACAACTACTAACACTGGAGACCATTACAACATGTTCTGTACATCTAACTGTATGAGCATGGCCACTGTGGCATTCCGTGTTTAGAATCAGAGTGCATCCTAAACAGTCCTGTGCTACTACATGTATGAGCATGCCCAGTATAACCTTGTGTATTTGGACTCATAGTGCATTCCAAACAGCCCTGTGCTACTAAGTGTGTGAGCATGCCCACTGACACCTTGTGTATGTTATGTGCTACTATGTGTATGAGCATGGCAATTGTAACCCTGTATAGTGATAGTAGTCGTCCATTCCACAGAAGGGCATACTCCTGTTCTGGATGGACTCCTACATTAAACACACACATTCACAGCTATGTACATCACAACTGTCAGCATCCCTGTTGATGTCCGCAATCCTAGAAGGTCATGATGACTGCCTTGGAATGTGTAATCTCTGTGGCACAACTCGTAACTGTGTAGTACTGTAATAGTGATCTGTAGATAGGCAGGTGTTCTGATCCCATCACTGGTGTGTGTGTGTGTGTGTGTGTGTGTTTCCATCTGCCGGTGGACAGAACAATGCTTTTTAGAGTACTCACTCTCCGTACGATTCCTATACTCAACTTTGGTAAGGCTGATGATGTCACCCACCTAGGAATACTCCTCTGGGATTGATGTGACCCAGTAATCTCAATGGCACGTTCTGTAACTGTGTAATGCTGTAGTGTGATAATGTAGTTAGGTTGATGTTCTAATCCTAGACATGCCGAGTTTGTGTGTTTGTGTGTCCATCTGCCGGTGGACAGAACAGTGCTTTTTAGAGTACTCACACTCCGTATGATTCCTATACTCAACTTTGGCAAGGCTGATGATGTCACCCACTTAGGAATACACCTCTGGGATTGATGTGACCCAGTAATCTCGATAGCGCATTCTGTAACTACATAATGCTGTAGTGTGATCAAGTAGTCAGGTAGATGTTCTATTCTAAGGTATAGCAGGTGTGTTTGTCAGTCATATCCGATGTGTTGGTGGCTGTGAGTGGCTAGCTACTGGATGTGTTGAGGAGCGTGTTTTGTTGTTTCCCTATATAGTGGCCATAAATGTCACAATCAGCCAAGAGACTGGGTTGGCAAGACATACCCATACATTTGACAATAGGCCTGGTGAGTAATGTCAGCAACCCTAATATTACCCTGAATACAGTCTGAACCCGTATGTCACACAGAAACACACTTGCCTTGGGATTAACACCAGTACATAATACAGGAGTCGCTGGTGGTTTCCTTTTCATTCTTGTCTAATGCTTTGTTGTCACGAGATTTGTTCTTGAGATATATATACTATATCAATGTGTGTGTGTGTATACATATATATTTATGTATCTATGTGGACATTAACACAAATACATCTACGTGATGGAATACATGTCCTATACTGTTGAATGCTTGTGCTGGATGATATGTACGTGATAACATCCAATGTATGTATATCTGCCATGGCTTAGTGGTAAAGCACATCGCCTGTGGTGTGCAGGGTCTTGGCTTCGAGACTTGCAGAGGCCGGTTGTTTTGTTGCTGGGCAGAACAAGGGCCATTGAATAGGGTGTGAGTAAGGTGCTTTTAAGCAGTTGTGTGCGGGTTTGCGCGATGGTAAGCAGTGGTTAGTTTGGGGGAGGCTGAGTGTGGGTCATTTAACTATGCATTAGCAGGCAATCCTATGCAAATGAGGTAAAGGATAGTGAATCCCGGTTATCCCTAGGGTGTGAGACAGGTCCCAAGAGTGTATGTGTATAGATAGCCGGGTGCAGGACTCGGATATGGATGACATTATGGGGGGTCTGTCAGGCATAATGTACATGGATTGGAGCCCTGGGGCTCGGGATTGCTCCTAGCTTAGCACGGCTAAGCTAGGGGTGTGTCTATACCTGCCTAGTGCAACTGGGAGGGACAACAGCAGTAGGAGAGTAATCAAGGTGAACTAGCTGAGCTGACAGGTGATATGTATCAGAATCAGCCGATTACAGGGGCAGCAGGCCAGCCCAGCCCAGAACACTACTATAAACTAAGCAAACACCTTCCCCTCTGGTTTTTCCACACTCTACACCACCGGTGTATACATGCGGGGAAATTTTAACAAAAACACCTACAAAATGAGAAGGGCTGCAGCAGGCAACACAGACCAACATGTGCAAGAGGCTGAAGGTGGTGAAGATGTGAATGCTGCCGAACAACCCTCAGTGAGGAGACAGAGAAGAGTGTACAGACTCAGGGTAACCTACCAGGGGCTACATGAGCTGGAGAAAGTGGAGCGCTATAGGGTGGACAGAGACCTCCTACAGCAGATTGTTGAGCTGTGCCAGCCACACCTGACACATCAAACAGGCCGAGGGGAACCCATCCCAGTGGATACCAAGGTATGTGTAGGTCTAGGTATACTAGCCAATGGTACCTCCCAAAGCACAACTGGGGATATCATGGGGATCTCACAGGCATCGGCATCCAGAGTATTCCACCAATTCCTGGATGCCATGTCAGCACATGCCAGTGAGCACGTATATTTCCTCAACACACGTGAGGTGTTGACCACCAAATAGCAGACTACCCTGGGGTAGTGGGTGCTATAGCCTGCATGCACTTACGCATCAAAGCACCACCTGGCGAGCAGGGTAGGGCCTACATCAACCGCAGGGGCAACCCCTCCATCAACTCCCAGGTCGTATGTGATGCCCAGGTTATTATAATGAATGTGTGTGCTGGCTGCCCTGGAAGCTATGATGATTCAGAAATATGGCATCTGATGCAGCAGTACCACAGCTTTGCTAATATGGACATCCCCTACAGTCACCTAGTAGAGGATGCTGGGTACCCACTGGAGCCGTGGCTGATGACACCCATCAGAAATGCACATACACCTGAACAACACCATGAGGCACAAGCACAGGCCAGACATATAATAGAGCATGTGTTTGGGATGCTCAGGTCACGGTTCCGGTGTCTGGACACATCCGGTGGAGCCTTGCAGTATTCAACAGCTACATGCACCCAAATTGTTATGGTATGTGCTATGCTACACAATATGATCCTGTGGAAACAGCTGCAGCACGAACAGCATGGGGCAGGGCCACACAGCCACCCACCAGTGCCAAGGCCTGTACAGGCACAGAGTGACTCAGAGGAGGAACAACCTGAGCCTGACCCAGTAGGCAGAAGGAGGCGTGCCCAGTATGACCTGGCTTTGGCAAAGAGGCAATGCATAGCATATGCACTGACACAGTAGGGACCCGGGGAATGTCACCCTCTTTGACTCGCACAGACAGTAAAAGTGATGCCAAACATGACACTACCTGTGCTCAGCCATGTATAGGGAGTGTACTATGTGCATCCGACATAGGCAGCCCTCCAGCACCATCCTCAAGTCTGGCACACCCTCAAGGTAAGTCAATCAATCTACCAATTGCCAAATGTAGTAGAATGTGTTGGTACCTGTAGCTATGGTATGGATGTGAGCATGCAAGTGAATTGGGTGGCTGAACGTTAAGGCAGCAGACAGTAGACACCCATAGTGGCACCATGACATCTGTAACACATACTGGAGTCGCCATAGTAGCCAGTACTACACAGGGTGACAAAACCCACTGCAGGTAATGGGCTGAGTGTCACGTGTGTCCATAAGACCCACACAAGTCTCAACCAGCTGGACAGGTGTAGACCAACACAAACAAATGCTATACTATGGACTCTGAATGTGCCCTATGGGTAACCCCTCCCACAGACCCACACGGACAGCCTACAACAGGCCAGGCAGTTGGATGTAGGTTGTGAAGGCTAGGAAGTCAGAAACTAATATGTTGGTAATTAAAGCTAAGATCTGTAGTACACTGGTATGCCTCTAGCCAGCACACTGGGTAAGACTACACACTGAAATGGAGTGCCTGACACACCAGTACAGTACTAGCAAATGTGTACAAGTGTCAGGTGTGCCCCACATCCAATGTACACTTATAGCAACAGTCAGGTGTGCCCCCCCCGCTCCTGTGTATTAATGTAGATACAGTCTTGTGTCCCCCCGCTATGCAGAAATGCAGCAACAGTCAATGCCACATGACCGATGGATACCCTGCAGACACAGCATGCTACCTGTTGATGTACAACACAAAGGTCAGCACCACAGTACAGACTACCTGACCATGTAACACATGTGATACAGATGGCCATACAGGGCATCCTCACACACTTGAAGGTATGAAGGCAATGTCAGTCGACAACATACTGAATGGTCATACTGGGCATGCTCACACACTTAAACACATGAAGGCCATGTCTGTAAACACCAGTGGTTCTGACATATCTGGCGGTCGCAGTTCTTAGTGCAGACACATGTCAGTATGCACTATGCCTGCCTTGCACACACAGTGGATAGGAATACAGGCATATATGTAAGGACAACACACTATAATACGTCTAAGGTAGACGGACATAGATGTGTGAAAGAGGGTGACCATGACGAGCCATCCGTGCCTGTCTCATGCAGCACACAGCCAAAGGGCCCCAAACACATGAGGTGCAGATGTCATTCACTGCAGATACTAGCCACCTGTATCTTTCAGCATGTCAGACTATGTGGTGCATGTGCCAGCTGTGCAACATGACTGTACAAGGAAGTAGTCATCTAGTAACTGTATACACGTACCTGTGGCATATGGGCCCCGTGTGCACCCACGTGTGGCATGTCAACCCCTACATGACTGGGTTATGGCACATGCACACACTGCCCTCCCCATAGCAGTATTATGACAAGCCTCCTGAGGTCGTCCATTGTGAAATACACCTTTGGGAGAGCTGTAGCTCAGTAATCTACTGCTGTAGTGTTATACTATTTAGGTAGTAGTTCTAACCCCAGACTTGCCAATTGTGTGTGTGAATGTGTGCCCATCTGTCTGTCTCAGACTGTGTAGAGAGAAATGGTTTATAGGCTACCCACAGTCTGTACAAATCATATACTCACCTTGGTAATGCTGCTGATGTCACTTACCTAGAAATACACCTCTGGGAACGTCATAGACCAGTAGTCTCTGTTGTGCATTCTGTAACTGTGTATTGCTGTAGTGTGATAGAGTAGTTACGCCAGTGTTGTAATCCCAGACTTGCCAACTGTGTGTGTGTGTGTGTGTGTGTGTGTCCATCTGCCTGAGGAATGACCAATGCTTTTAGAGTACTCACACTCCATACAAGTCATATACTCACCTTTGGCAATCCTGCTGATGTCACACACCTAGAAATACACCTCTAGGACTGCTGTAACCCAGTATTCTCCATAGCGCATGCCGTAAATGCGTATTGCTGCAGTGTGATACACTAGGTAGGTAGGGGTTCGAATACAGGACATGGCAGGTGTGTGTGTTTGACTGTCAGAGACTGTGTGGGGGTGGCTGTGAGTGTCTAACCACTGGAAATGTTGGGGAGCAGATCTTGTAGTTTTCATATATGGTGTCCATCTTATGACACAGCTCACCTCACAAGGCGTACAGATGTCAGTCAGCCACGGGACTGTGTTGGCAAGCCATACCCCTACATCAGGCAAAAGGCCTGGTGAACAAAGTATGCAACCCTACTAGTACCCGGTATATGTCCTGAACCCATGTGTCATGTACAAACACACTTGCCTAGGATATCCTGCTATGTTGCTAGTACCATGCACATTGATGACAGATAGTAGGCATGGTGTGATTGCAGTGGGCTGCAGAGGACATGGCACCCTGTACAGCGGTACAATTCACATAATTGCAGACAATGTGCCTTCACTATGTTCCCCACTGGATGCTTGCAACATATGTGGTGCCATCAAATGTGATCCACAGAGGCTGTACAATGCCGTACACATGTGCCATGTATGGACCGATACCACTGACACCAGAGAATACCTGTATCATGCTATCAATGCAGGCGCAGGGTCGACCTGCTGACTTTAAGCAGGTTTTGCCACAACAGGCCAGTATTGGCATATTGGAGGATAATGGTCTGTGTACACAACATGTGCTTGCCATACCAGGTACACCTGTACATGTCACTGTACAGTATTGTGGAACATGCACATCCCAGGCTATGTCCATGTCAAGGACTATCAAACACAGACATGGCATGCATTGCAAAGCTATGGCCATACACAATGGTAACCAGGATGTCCGGGCAGTTCATGCAGTACCCATCTGTGTGGGACATTGCAGACACTACACCCCTGTACCACACTGCACTGTGGTGCATGTAGTACCTGTGCATAACTGCATTGTGGCAAACTAAGTAGTTAGGGAGTATATTTGTGGCCCTGGCAAACAGTGTCAATGCGAGTCCATTAGACAGTGTGGTTGTGGTGACAATGGCATCCATTCACGTGCTACACCTAATGTGTGTCTACTATATATCTGTTGCACATGTCTCTCACCAACACACATATATGTTCTTACAGCACAGCAACATTTCGGCTTTGTGGCACATGTAGTAACTGCATGCACTTGTAATAGTAATGACTAGTCAGCCAGGGGTTTGACCCCTGTACTGGTAGGTGTGTGACAGACGATGCTTAGGTTTTAGTCTCCAAGCCCTTCTCTGATGTACATTGTCTGTCCCTCCCACACACTCTCTGGTGGATGTGGAGGCGTACACCTGCTCAGCAGCAGCATATCTCTTGTAAGTGATGGACATGATCAGGTGATGGCCTCTGCACCTATTGCAGTCCTCCTCTAGCTGATTGCATGTGGAACAGCTGTGATGATGTTCCCATAGCCATTCGCATGATAAACACAGTACCTAGGAACATCATGTTGGTGTTTGGCCATGACAGTTGCTGTAAGTGGTACCTGGATGTGGTGTTTGGAAACGGCATCACAGATGATATATGGATGTTCCTCAAACATCATACACAGTGGGAAATAGCCTAAAGACAGGAGGGTGATGTGCCTGACATGACTGTAGCATGTAAGTGTAGCTATGCTTAATTGCGACTACTGCCTGTTTAACATGCTGTGTGTGGTAATGGCTATTCTGCATGTTTTATAACAGACATGACAGCGCTCTGTTTGTGAGGGACCCCATCTGTAGGGCCATCTGTGGACTGGTCAGTGTGTGGAACCATTTGTTTCCTGTGTTACACACTGAACACACATCTCTGCACAGCAGCATAGTGTGAGGATTGCTGCCAGTACATGGTGATAGGGATGTGTTACTGCCATCGCATCCCTGCCTGGACATGTCACATGACACAGTGGCATGACAGACACTGTCTGGGGTTCTCAGTGGAAAGCCAATAATGGGCCACTGTTCATATTTGCAGTCACACGCCTTCTACACTTTGTACAGATGTCATGCAGTATATATGCATGTGTTGTGCTCCCTCTGCAAATGTATACCATCTGTTGTGTTGGGTTGATGGTCATATCTATGCATACTGTTGTAAGTAATCCTGAATGCTGTTGTCTGTTACTAAGCCATATCTGTGTTTAAACGGCAACACCATAGGCTGTATGGGTTTGGAGGTACCAGTAGAACCTCCTGTCCCACTTCAGCTGACCATGACACCGGGCACCAGCACATCTGGGGCCCAGCCTTGGACCTCAACCTCTGTTGGCTCTGCACCACCTTCTGGTGGTACCAGCACTGAGGATGGGGACTGTTCCACCTCGGAGCAGGGCCAGACAGGAACATGTCCACTGTTGTGCTGTCCCGGACGTGGTGCATTGGGGGCTCAATAAGGGGTTCCGAGGCCAGATATGCAAGCTCAAGGGTGGAGTGTCACATTTACAGGGTGAGGTCGCCCCTTCTGGGCAGCCCCCAACACTGCCTCCTTTGCAGCTGTTTTGGTGCAGTGGTGGCTGCCCATGGCTGGGAACCTCTGTCCCACTGTTCCCATGGCCTTGTGAATGCCGAACACCCCTCCCCATCTGAGGTGTATCCCCCCACATGTGTCATATACCAACCCTGTATGCTGTCTTGTGTGTGATCCTACCCTACCTATCCTCCACGGTCATACCTACTCTCCTTCCCCCACATCCCACTCTCACCCTACCGTAACATAAGTCCAATTGGTTCCCAGGACAACATTTGCTCCATATATAGCTGTCCATTTCACACCAGTACCCACTGGACACATGTAACCCTTGTAATATGCATCACAACATACTCCTGTTATCTTCACCCCTGTCCCTCAGGCGCACAATCCTGGTATGCACATTACTCCTAAATGTTCCAGGTACATGTGATGCGGATGACCCCATTGTACACACAACACTAGCGGTCCCTCTCTGGTTAACCCATTTACCTTTATCATGAGGATGATGTTGCACACAGGACCTTACAAGAGTACTGTTCTCACATAATGATTGGACAGGTACTGTCGTGTTAATGTACATTACATGCATAGAGTGATGTATACGGCCAATGTACAACTGTTTGTGTGTATGACTGACACATGTCTGTCTGAGGGAGTCTTGATATTACATAGGACAACACCACTACATAATACAGGCGTCGCTGGTGTTTCCCTTTTCATTCATTTGTAATGCTTTGTTGTCACATGGTATGTTCCTGATATATCTCTATATATGTATGTACCTATATGCTGGACATAAACACTCACACATACATCTACATGATGGAATACATTCCTATACTGTTGAATGACTGCGCTGTATGATATGTTTGTGGTAATGTCTGGTGTCTGTATATATGCCATGGCATATTGGTAATCCACATTAGCTGTGTGTGCAGGGTCCTGGTTCCGAGCCTTGCAGAGGCCGTTTATTTTGTTGCAGTGCAAAACAAGGCCATTGGATACGGAGGGATTAAGGCACATGAAAGCAGTTGTGAGTGGGTTTGCGTGGTGTCATGCAATGCTAACCTCTGGTTACAGCTTCTTACACTCAATTAGCCTCTACATTGCTTTACCAGTGTAATACTCGCATACTGGCGGCCAAACAGGCTTACACCCGCTTGCTCCCACACCTACAAATGCACTGACATTGGTGCTTGCATCTGACACCCCTGGGTGGGAGCGAGGGCCACAATATTACCTTGTGATGCCTATTATATCGGAATACATGCCTACAGTATCGGAAATGGCTGCCCATTTGGCGACGGCATGCCATTCGACGGTACAGAATCAGCAGCCTGTCCAATGTTTTATTCATATTATTTGTGTGTTCCTCTTACAATCTGCACCCATCTGGCAGATACATGGGAACTGAGACTCTTCAATACAGACAAGTAATTGGGTTTTGGGACCCACATCTGTCAGCCGAGTCATGCTACTGCATTCTTTGATTTCCTGTCCTTGCCTATTTAAGTGGTACAGTGTGAAATATTTTCTGCTTAAAAACCTCAGCTTTGGCCGGCTAACAACTTGTTATATTCAACTGGACGTATAAGAGAATTTAAGTACCTTTATCTGCTTTTTTTCAAAAAATACAGTATTTAAATTGATTTTAACTGTGTGGAAAGAATATTTAGCTGAACTGGAACTTTTCACTCTGCTCTTCAGTTTGTCCCACCCACCCTCCCTGTTTTTGTTTTGGTGTTAATCTTAGTGGCCTTGCAGCTGCCCGCCCCTCTTGTAAATTTGTGTTTGGATACTCCTTCTGGGCCCATCTCATTTGCTCACTCAACTGAGTGCAGTGAGATCATATTCTGATTTCAGGCACTCCTACTGTGTACAAAGAGAGCATCTGGGAAACAGAAAAAAAAAATTTAAGCTTGTTTCCTGCCTTTCCTGTTAAGTGGTATAGACTATTTGTAGGCTTTTGAGCCCCCAAGCCCTTCTGTGTTGGAGGGAAGCCTTCTAGCTTAGTTTTTTTTTCCCTATAACTAGCCAGTTTCTAGTTTCAGCACTCAAATCTGTTTCTTTGATCTCAGCACTTGTTCAGAAAAAAAAAAAAAAAATTTAATCTGCTTTTACTGTACTTGTGTTTCTACCTACTTTTTTTACTTTTGCATCATCTTAAAAGTACTCAATTGTATTTATTACTGCTTGGTGTAACTCAATCTAGGCCTTCTGGTTTAAACAGTTGGGCTTCGGATCAGTTGTTTTGCACTGAGAGGGTTTGTGGTCTGCACTGTAGTGGCAGAACAGGTAGCTTACATCCTTCTAGGTTGGGAACTGCTGATTGAGGGCTCAGTGTCTGTTATTCTAAAAGTGTATTAATTCTGGTTTAAGCACTTAGGCTTTCAGGCCAGTTATTTTACATTAAGAGGGTTTGTGGTCTGCACTCTTGTGGGAGGAGAAGCTGGACTCTGCCCTTCTGAGCTGGGAATTTCTGATTGAAGGCTTATAGTGCATGCATATCTGAACTGCTTCTTACTGAAGTTGGTGCGCCTTGTTTGCTGTGGCATAGACTGGATTCGGGCCTGCTGGATCTAGCTTTGTTTGTGTAACTTGAGCACTAATCCAGGCATTCTCTAAAGTATTCAATTGTATTTATTACTGCTTGGTAGTAACTTGATTAAAGTTTAGCTGTCATTCTAAGTCTTTTGGATTAAGCACTTGGGCTTCAGACCAGTTGTTTTACATTAGGAAGGTTTGTGGCATGCACTGTGGTGGCAGGACAGGTAGCTTTCATCCTTCTAAGTTGGGAACTGCTGATTGAGAGCCCAGTGTCTGTTATTCTTAAAGTGTATTAGTTCTGGTTTAGGCACTTGGGCTTCAGGCCAGTTATTTTATATTAAGAAGGTTTGTGGTCTGCACTCTTGTGGGAGAAGAGGCTGGACTCTGCCCTTCTGAGCTGGGAATTTCTGGTTAAAGGTTTATAGTGCCTGAATATTTGAACTGTATCTTACTGAAATTGGTACACCTTGTTTGCTGTAGCATAGACTAGATCCAGGCCTGCTGAATATAGCTTTGTTTATATGCTTGTTGTTTGTTTGCTTGTTATTTCCCTGGAACGCTAATTCCACCTAATACGCGACTTCTCAGTGCTTCTGTGGCTCACTAGTGATATCTGCATTGCTTACTGTACTTATTTCCTTGTTTCACTTGAAAGAAAGTTACTGTTTGTCGTTTTTGCATTTAAGTTACCTGTAACACATTGCACTTAAGTTACCAGGCACTTGCTCACTAAAGCAATTATATAAATCAGCACTAAAAATTAAAAGCACTACACCCTCACTCCCCACTGGCCCTGGTTTTCAATTATTAAGGAATTCCCAATATTATTCTAGCATGTCCAAAGGTCAGTTGTCAATCTCCTCTCCGGTCCAGCTGGTGAATCTGGGAATCTTGAGGCAATGTTACAACTGCCTCATGTACACAGACAACCCTCTCCTCCTCCCAACAAATTCCAACACATGTGAGAGATGCAACCATATAGCCAAACTGGAGGCTAAGCTCTCTCAACTCAGTACTGGCATAACCAGTCAGGAGGAGAAGGAAACCATACTCACTACAATTCCAGTCTCACATAGACCTACCACGACAGCAAACCAAACACATAATCACACAAAAACATACTCGAGGCTCTAAATAAAGATCTGCCAAGCAGCAGAGACCTCCAAAGCAGACACCCAAGCAGCCGCTACCCCAAAACAAAACACGTGCAACACATATCTCACAAAGCCAGTGTGCCAAACAGTCACAGCCCTTAAGACTAAACAACACACCTGATACACTTGTAATAGGTGACTCTATCGCCAGGCACACTGAAGTCCCGCTCACCAGGCTGAACAAGGAGAGGGTCACGGTGAGCAGCCTGTCGGGTGCTAGGATCCGCCACATAACACAAGCACTCAGGTCACTCCAAGGCAAGTACAAATATGACTCAGTCATTGTCCATGCTGGTGTGAATGACCTGAGACGCACCTCCCTGGACTACATGAAAAGAGACATAAAGGAGCTCTCTGAGCATGTAGCCCAGGCCGGTATGACCCTGACCTTGAGTAGCATCTTACCCTCACCAAGAATGATGCCACAATATGAAGACAAGATGATCAATTTCAACAATTGGCTTAAGTACTGGTGTCATTCAAAGGGGATCCAATGCCTGTCAGCTTGGGATGATATGCTCGACAAGCCACGATGCTTCGCTAGGGACGGCTTGCACCTGTCACCCCAGGGCTTTCGGATATTGGCAAAGGCTCTTGCTACCCCCATAGTGCCTTTTTTAGGCAAGGCTCAAAAGACAAACCCACCTCCATAGGTATCACAAGGGATAAGAAACTAAGAGTAATGCTACTCAACGCCAGAAGTCTAAACCTCAAGATGCACGCACTCGAAACTCTCCTTAGCATGGAGAACATCAATATCTGTGCAGTAACAGAAACCTGGTTCAGGGATCCCGAGAGCACCCCAGCACTACCAGGTTATACCTCATACCATGCTTTTCGTCCCCAAAACTTGGACCAAACCACAAAAGGAGGGGAGTAACGATATTCATCAAAGATACCCACACCTCCAGGTTGGTGGCAAAGCACGAAGCATCAGAGACTATCCATGTGCAACTAACAGTGGGTAAAACTGCCTTCCAGTTTATAGCCTGCTACAGACCACCCTCCCAAAACCAGGAACCCCACTGCCTTCCTGAGAACACTGGAAAATATGAAGGTCTCTCCAAACACCATTATATTGGGCGACTTCAACTACCCAAACATAGACTGGGAGCATTACTCTAGCTCCAACACCCTAGCCCAAAGGTTCCTAGAATTTATAAACTCAAATGCTATGGAACAACTTGTTACCACTCCCACAAGAGGGGAAAACATACTGGACCTGATCATCACCAACATGGGGACTCTATGCTCCAGACCAGAAGTGTATCCCTCACTGGTAAGATCAGACCATAAACTAATCTCACTGGATATTCACATCCCGACCCCACCCCCTGCCCAGAAAACCACAGTGAAAAACTTCTCTAAAGCAAATTTTACACTCCTCAAAACTGAGGTGGAATCCTTCAAAGCCCCCGGGCCTGTGGAAAATACAGCCCAGACCGCAAAATCCTTTATAAACGCATTCTATGAACACCTTCAGGAATGCATGGATCATGCGATCCCAAATAAAACCAAGACCCAATCCTCCAAAGGCAGACATCCTGTCTGGTGGACCCCAGCCATAAACAAACTATACAATAGAAGGAGGAAGCTACTAAATGATAAAGCAAAATCCCAAAAAGGGAAGGCATCACTGATCAGTATTAGCAAAAAAACTACGGGCACACATAAAATTGTCTAAGGCCAGCTTCGAGAGAAAAATTGCACAGGACACTAAGGATAATCACAAGGCTTTCTTATGTTAGGAACCTGGGTGGCAATTCCCAGATATGCTTAGAATTAGTCCAAAATAACAAAAAATACACCGAACCCACAGACATTGCCAACATCCTAGCTGACAGGTTCAGCGCAAACTTCTCCCTCCCCACCAAAAGGGCAAATATCTATCCCAGCAGAGTGCTGCCCCTGACATCTCAGATGCTCAGGTAAGAGCCGCCTCTCCAAAGCAAAAACACAGCATCAATGGGACCAGATGGGGTCCCCGGCTGCACCCTACATGAACTCAAAGAAGACCTAAACCCAAACATAAAACTACTGTTCAATCTCAGCCTTACTACAGGATATGTGCCCAAAGAGTGGCGTACAGCAACAGTGGTCCCTCTCCATAAAGGTGGTGCCTCAACGGATCCTGGAAACTATCGCCCCATAAGCCTGACTAGCTTGGTCTGCAAAGCTATGGAAAGGATCATCATGGACCTCATAAATAAAGATATTGGGGACCTACAAACACTGGATCCTACCCAGTTCGGCTTTGTTAAGGGCAGATCCTGCCTCTTAAACCTGGTTGATTTCTTTGAAACAGTCACCAAGGCCATTGACGAGGGAAGGTGGTCCACACAGCCTACCTGGACCTCAAAAGCCTTCGATACAATACCCCACTCGGGCATTATAGATAAGCTCACCAGCTTAAATATAAACCCCTATGTCACTAGATGGATTGCAAACTGGCTCAAGGACAGAACCCACATGGTTAGAATTGCTGGAGCCATGTCAGACTCCAAACCAGTTACAAGTGGTGTCCCACAAGGCTCAGTCCTGGGACCTCTCTTGTTCGGTATATATTTCTCGGAGGTACAGGCCAACACGGAAGGACTGTGGCTGACCAAGTTCGCAGATGACTGCAAACTGGGTGCCATAATCGACTCTCCAGCCGACACAAGCATCCTCCAAAAGGGCCTCATAGAAACAGACAACTGGTGCCAGAGCCATGGCCTCAAGCTAAATGCCAAAAGTGTATAGTCATCCCTTTGGCAAAAACAAAGTGCCCACAAATTACCACATAGGTGGAAATCCATTAAGTACAGAAGAAGTAATTAGGGACCTGGGGACCCAAGTTGATAGCAATCTCTCATTTGACAACCACGTACAAAGTGGTTAGAAAAACATTTTATATAGCCCACGTAATCATGAAGGGATTCACATCTAGATCAGGGAGGTCATCGTGCCTCTTTACTCATCCCTCATCAGGCCCATAATTGAGTACAATGCCCCTTTTGGGATGTACCTTACCAGACACCTGCAGCAACTGGAAAGACCCCAAAAGTACCTCACCAAGAGGATCAAAGGGCTCAAACAGATGCCATATGCTGCCCGGTTAAAGAAACTCCAGCTCTACTCAGTGGCATACCACCTGTTCAGAGGAGATCTGTGCCTGACGATAAAGCCATGTCCAACCCGAATTAATGGACATGCTGCACCTCTGAAAATCCAAATCCCATTGAGCTACGTGCGAGAGACTTGAACCTCAGCACTGAAATAAATAGGACATGCTGGAGGGACAGATTCATAACCCAGAGGCTCCCTTCACTCTGGAATAAAATCCCAGTCCAGGTTAGGCAGAGTCCCTCATTGACTCTCTTCAAGAGGAATCTTGATGAGTGGATGGGAGATCGTAGGTTTACCCCGGGTATCACTTCTGTGTCACTGTTAGATAGAGGCATAGTATACTAACCTCAAAAAAGGGCATAGCAAAATAAATTTAAAATGGGTGGCGAAAGCCAAACACATTCTGGCTAGGCTTATAAATGCCCTAGGGCAGATAGCCTAGTATGAACCTATGAACCTATACCTATTATCCTATCATCTTTCTAAGGTAGTCAGTGGAATATGTGCTTTCTGTCCCTATCAGACCTCTCATACGATTGGGGAAAAATGAAGACTGAATCAGGGACATGGCATAACAACATCAGGGACACATTTAAAGTATTGGTGCTATCAACCTGACACAATGACAGACTCAGAGCATATGTATTCATACACATTGTCTGAGGTACATGCTGTTTATGACTCTTAATTGTTGTCGTTATTCATTACTTGTAATCCACCACCTTTCCTCCTAATATCACTAGTTCTAGGAGGGTTTAGGTGGGGCAGTGGTAGAATCTGAGTTGAAGTCAGGGATGTCCCTGGTAATCGGGGACAGTTCAATGGTATGGTCCCTATGTGTTCCCCCAATGGTTTACAGCCTATCCAGTGTTTGTGCTCTTAGGGGTTGGGAGCTATGCCCATATTGGAATATTACTTACATCCCCAGGGCGGTCCTAATACGGCTCTGCCAGCCAACACCTGCACGCCTATGCCCATAATCACATACCCATAGTTCCCCAACCTGCCACTCCTCTACAGCAATCATCCTTACTCTGGGTGCAGGTGGGGTATAAACACACCACTACACACTGCCCACTCTCCCTGTGTTGGAACACATGTTGTACGTTGTGTTGACCCATGGGTTATCAGGCTTGCACAACCTACTTGTCTGATAAATCATTACTGGGAATGGCTCCGATCATTAATTTTTGGAGTCCCATAAGGGGCATCGATGTCTATGTTTCAAGATTAGACCTTGCAGGTCTCTCCCACTGGTAGTATCCTGTCAGTGGTATGGGAAACAGTGGTGTGTTTACCTTTATTGTGTGTCTGTATGTCTCACCGGCCTAGCTGGGGGGGTAGGGGGTGATGCTACGTGTTACACGTTTGTTTATTGGACCTCCCACCACCATATGCACGGCCTGTGAACATATGTTACTCATAAATGCTGTATTATATCCTCGCTATATACATGTGTATATTTACTGTCATATATATATATATATATATATATATATATATATATATATATATATATATATACATATATATATATATATATATATATATACACAATATATACAGATATATCTGTATATGTATGCATACATGTATATTTATATCTTGTTGTCTCTCTCTCTCTCTCTCTCTCTCTATATATATATATATATATATATATATATATATAAAATCTAACGACATGTGGGTCTATGGTTGTCTGCATATGTATATGTTTATATGTGGGTATGTATCTATATTCTTTCTCTGTATGTATACATTCGTACTGCAGTGAGGGAGAGGCATATCTCTATGTCGCTATGGGTAGATATACACACACATACCTCTACATATATACGTCTACATCTGGTGATGCCATTCCTTGCCATATAGATTACACTTTGCTTTAGTGTGTCTCGCAGTGGGTGTGGCTGCTCGTTGGCCGACGCCTCTGCCCAATGAACTCATTCACTTGCATCACTAGGGCTGTCCATATAGGCCCACATCAGCCAACACCTGCACACCTAGACCCATAAGTAGCTACCCATAGTTCCCCCACCCTCGCCTGCTCAACAACAGCCATCCTTACTCTGGGTCCTGGTCTGTTCTGGACACACCACTACACACTGCCCACTCTCCACTTCATGGGACCCATTTCATACAATTATATCGGCCCATGGGTCATCAAGGTTACCCACCCTTGTATTCCGAGTCTGTATACACCGCGGACAATATGGCTGGTCTATCGCCTTTATTTGGTTTGTGCAAATTATGGGGTGTACCGCAAGGGACGCTCCAGTCTGTGTTTCAAGATTACAATCCATGGGTGCACTGTGTACCCCTTAACGGTTGTATCCTGCCTGTGGTCTGGGGAGCAGTGGACCTTTACATTGTTTGCGTGTGTATGTTTCCCATGTCCGGCTGGGGGGGTGGAAGGGCATGCTACATGTTTCGTGTTTCATGCCTGGGCTCCTCACTTCCATTGGCATAGCCTGTGAACATATGTCATTCCTGTGTGCTATTTCCTATCATAGCTGTATATCTCTGCATATCAATGCACACACACACACACACACACACACACACACACACATATATATATATATATATATATATATATATATATATATATATATATATGTATGCATATATGTACCTATATATATATATATATATATATATATATATATATATATATATATATATATATATATATATATATATATATATATATATATATATATATATATATATATATATATATATATATATATATATATATATAACATATAATATATATATATATATATATATATATATATATATACATATATGTATATATATTTATATATATATATATATATATATATATATATATGTCTATACATATATGTATATATATTTATATATATATGTGTGTGTGTGTGTGTCTGTAAACCAATACATACCCCGCATAAACGCACGTACACATGCGTAATGGTGTTTATATATGCTTCCCTGCATACTAGTGCCTTATTCATTATGACACTGACACTTCACTCCAGTCGTCTTGTAATTGATATTTAGCAGGTTATACAGTGGACAGATGTTGCAATATGTTGGTGTACGGATTACCAATGGTAATTGGAATGTGATACAGTGGGATTTGGTATGAGAATGTCTGTTTGTTACGGGGTTGCTGTAACGAATGCACTATTGCTGTGCTGCTCCATATGCATATATACCCATATACCCAGACGCCTGGTTCCCCAAACACACACCCCAATACCTCCCTAACACTGCTGTCATCCATTCTCCTGTCGGATTCGCGGTCTATCAATATCACTACACACTGGCCACTCCCTGCTCCTATAGAGCCATCACATTGGTTTACTCACTCCACATATCTTCAGAACGCCCATACGTTTAGTCCACAAACATTGGTGATGTGAGCGTCCGAAGGAATACTATTCGCAATTATTGGGTTGCCCCACATGGAACACGCATGTGTTTATGACAAGATTAGACTCTATACGTCATTACATCCTTACTCCCGTTAACATGACACTACAATTAATTAATATGTATGACTATGTGGTAATGCACATGGTACACATGGGAGCCTATTTATATACGTGTTCAGCGTATTTCTTTTACAAATAAACCGGTTTAGCACTTGGCGTTGCCATAGCGGGCAGATCACAGGAATGATTCCATGTGTGAGGAAGCACTCACATTTGATTATCGTCAGCACAGCACTGACTTTGGACACTGTACACACCTCTGCGTTTTAGCTGTTTCATCCCGTCCCTCTTCTGCAGAGCCTATTATTCCTCTACTGTCGATGTTTGTATGTGCACATTCCTGTTATCTATGTCTACAAATGGAATGCATGTGTTACAGAGAATGTACTTCTATATATTGTCTGCATGTGTGTATGCATATACACCTATTGCGAACTCGCTGACCTCCACGGGGCGGTCCAATTAGAACCGGGCCATCCAACCCTGGCATGCCTGGATCCATAATTTCATACCCATAGTTCCTCCACCCCACCCGTGTTCAACTTACACGCGTAACTTCCAATATTCACTTATTATCGCAGCCATGACACACCTCCAAATATTGCCCTCTCCAGAGCGTTAGTGGCCCTACACATATGTTGTTCCGCCTCGCGTATTCTCAGGCTCTCCCACCATTTACTCTTTGGACATACCTGCCCTTGCTTGTGTAATGGATGACATCCAAATGCGCCTTAGAATTTTTGGTAGTCCCAGCAGGGACTGTTCTCTGTCTGTGTGTAAAGTAGACTTAGCAATTCAACGATGTTACGCCCACTGGTAAAACCCTGCCTGTGGTGTGAGTAGCAGTGCTCTGCTCACTCCTGGCAGCTTTTTATGACATACGCTGACAGCACTATATAATACCATAGTTGCTGTTGATTCCCTTCTCATCCCTTGTCTATGCTTTATTGTTACGACGTTCATTCTTCATATATATATATATATATATATATATATATGTATATCTATATATATGTATGTATATATATATATGTATATATATATATATGTGTGTGTGTGTGCATATGTATATATATATATATATATATATATATATATATATATATATATATATATGTATATATATATATTAGATCTGTACATACTTATATACATTTCCTATGCTGGGCGTTGCTTACACCCGCAGAAGCACACTTGCATATGCTTACTGTGTGTTACATATGTTTACTGCCGCTTATTTGTGCTTACTTGTGCCTTATTCATTATGACAGTACCACTTTGATTGAAAGGATCTGGTTAAAAGTCCCTTGCGATACTCATGTTCACTATTACATGTTATTATGTCGGTTTTACTTCAGAACGACATTCATTCTGCAAGGAAAATGATATGTGCTATAGTCTAACTTGAACTGTGAATGCCTGTTCGTTAGGCGGATGCTCTAACCACTACACTATTAGTGTTCTGCTTCATTTATATGTATACCCATGGTTCATAGTTACCCGAACACACGCCTCAACACTTCACTAATACAGCAGGCATCCATTCTCCTGTTGGGAAAACTGCACCTCTACACATGCACCATTCCATACTGCTCTGGACGCATCCCGCATTTTGACTCACTCCAAGTATATTCAGACTTCCCAAGCCTATAGTCCTGGCACATATGTTTGTATGATGGTCAGGGTGTTCATATGGTCATCTGGGTTTAAGCTCATCTGACTGGGGACTGGGACTGCCTTGTACCCATTTGAAAGTCAGACTTAGCATGTGGGCAAAGTTACTCCCACTGTTAGCATCCTACCTGTGGTTAGAGACGCAGGGTGTTTGCCCACCTCTGGGTAGTTTGATATGTCAGCACTAGACAATACGGGTGTTCCGCTGCTGTTTTCCTTTGCATTCGTTATGAATGCTTTCTTGTGCCCATGTTCATTCTGTATATATATATATATATATATATATATATATATATATATATATATAAAATATCTGTACGTCCGCATGCATATACATCTACATGATTACTTTGATCATACTGTTGAATGACTGTGCTGTCTGCTATGTTTGTGATAACATCAGAGTTAGGTATAACTGCCATGGCTTAGTGGTAAACCACATTGGTTGTGTTGTGTAGGGTCCTGGCGTCGAGCCTGGCTGAGGCGGTTTATTGTATTGCTGGGCAGAACAAGGGCCGTTGGACAAAGGGTGAGTAGAACACTTTTCACCAGTGGTTTTCCGTTTCACCATGTTTAACCGCCGTTTCCCGTCACGCAAACACCTTCTGCATTCTTACTGTGATACGTCACCCCAGTTCACATTTCAATGGTATTATATCATTATACAGCATAAAATAGCAGGATATTCTCGTATATGGATTACGCGTCGTAAATGGTGTGTGCTGCAGTCGAACCGGCAATGTCTGCTCGATAGGCGGATGCTCTAACCACTACACTATTGCTGTGCTGCTTCATTTGCATGTATTCCCATGGTTCATAGTTACCAGAACAAACGCAGCAAAACATCACTAACACAGCAGTCATCCATTCTCCGGTCAGAAATAAACCACACCACTACACATGCGCCACTCCCTACTGCTCTAGACACATCCCGTATGTTGGCTCACTCTGAGTATGTTCAGACATCCCAAGCTTATAGTCCTGGGACATACATTCATGTAATGGTCAGGGTGTTCAATTAGTCTTCCGGTTTTCAGTTCGTCTGAATGGAAACTGTTTGAAAGTCAGACTTAGCACGTGGACAAAGTTAGTTCCACTGTTAGCATCCTACCTGTGGTTGGGGACGCAGTTCGTCTGAATGGAAACTGTTTGAAAGTCAGACTTAGCACGTGGACAAAGTTAGTTCCACTGTTAGCATCCTACCTGTGGTTGGGGACGCAGGAGGTTTGCTCACCTCTGGCCAGCTTGATATGACGGCACTAAATAATGCGGGGGTTCCACTGCTGTTTCACTTCACATTCATTATGACTGCTTTATTGTGACCATGTTCATTCTTCTTGTACATACTGATATGTGTATATATATATATATATATATATATATATATATATATATATATGTCTGTACATACACATGAATATGCACCTACATACTTATTTACATTTCCCATACTGTTGAATGACCGCCACTTACCGCCACCCCTATATCCAACAGCCATTATTCTGGGCATCATATAAAATTAGCAGCCCCTGCATGGTTTGGACCCATAAACGGAAGCACCTTAGTCACCGGTTTGACCACTACACCATCCGTGGTACATTCTGCATGGATGGTAGGGTATATGTCTTTACTACAGGCATTCCACACTACTGGCAACAAATGTGACAGTTGGTTGGTGTACATATGTATAGTACATGTTAATGTTCATATGTTTCTGAGAGACATATGTATACATTTGCAAGTATACATATTTATAAATAGGACACATACTTGACAACTACTTATATGCATGTATGTGTGATGTGTAGCTGTAGTTATGCATATATAAGTATGCACATTTATAGATGTATGACTACATATCTGGGGTTGTACATGGCCATGTATATGAACATCCGCATCCGTGAGGGACGTGTACCGTTTGTATACAGGGGTTGTGTGCATCATTATAATGTGGAACCTGGACAGGGTATACAATTTGTGGACATGTACTATTTGGACAATGGCTATGGGGAAGCTTCTAGGGAACATGTGAAAGGTATATATTCCCGATAATGTACATGGGGAGATGTGCATCACGGTCAGGTGTTTAATCCTGAGTCGTAGGTTATGCAGGTCTGGCTGGAGGCTGAGCAGGGTTGTGGACAACTACTGCTAATGCAACTTGTGTCCGGATGTCTACAGGGCTGAACATCGTGTTGTGCCACCAAGTCTAATCTTTAGAATAGACACTTATCCCATGAGGGATGTCCAAAAATTGCGGACGCCAATGACTCCCATTCTTTTGGCTTTATGAAAATGAGGGAGGGTTATACATGCAAGGGATACCTAGTAAAACATTACACGGTTTTGGTATTTATTAAAATATATTTCAGATACAGTTTAGAAAGTCAGTCAATTCGTTTGACCTGACATTACAGAGAAGATTAAGCTACAATAGAGACACTCAAGCCTGAGCACAGAAGACAGGTCAAATAAAGACTGTTTCAGTTTACATTATTCAGGACAATCATAAATCATTATTGGGAGGGTGGCCTAATGGTTAAGGTGTTTGCCTTGCACAAGGTGCAGGGTGTGACTCTCACAAGGGATAATTGGCTAGGCTTAAAATGGCTCGCAAGGGCAGTTAGCTTAGTACTAATCTATGAACCTATAAGACATGTGCAGAAACTTTGAATATATTTAGCAGCACTGTTATTACTAACCAGCATTCCAGCATTTCTACAGACTGTTATTGTTTATCAGTACTCTTAATGAAGACAGTATTTGGATATTGTAAACATCTTCATCAGTGTATAAAATTCAACAACTCAGTTGAAGCAATTTAAATACTAACACAGCCAATCAGCTCAAACAATGAATCAACCTTGTTCTGATTTAAAGTGCCCTTATTATTATATATAAGAAATAAGTATATAAAAATACATATATAAAAAGCAGTAACAAAAAATAATATCATACTTTAAAACAGTTCAAACTAAGTCATGTCTATCTTTTAAAATAGGCTTAATACTAACACTAGTATTCATTCCTGGAAACTTAGCACGAAAATAATTAATCCACTTATATTCCATTAATTCAGTTTTGTTGACAATGTCCCCTCCATTAACATTAATATATAAAACTTGTAAAATTCTAAACTTAAAACTATGTTGTGGGCCACTGTTGGAAATATGTTTTGCAATGCATTTGTCAGTACATTTCTTCGAATGCCAGATAGATGTGAACTTATCCTGTCTTTCAACTTCTTTTTTGTCTTACCAACATAGAAACAATTACAATGAGTGCAATTAGCAAAATATATTATATTTTCTGTACTACAAGTACCTCTAGCTGTAAATTTAAACATCTTTCCATTTAACGGATGCTTAAAGAATATATATGTATTGATATCCACACAATGTGCACAATTAAAGCATGATAAAGCTGGTTTATTTATATGGATCTTAGATGCCCTGTTTCCATCTACATCTTTGTAACAAAGTAGTTGTTTAAGGTTATTTTCTCTTTTATATGTAAATCTATGTTTACTTCCTATAATCTCATTAATTTCTTGATTTGATGCCAAAAATGGTCCAGTTCTTCCTTATTATATTCTGAACAACATCTGTATATGTATTACATTTGAAATTGAGAAGGCTTCCCACCCTTAGGTCAGTTTATAACTGCGAGCAATCAGTTTATGGCCAGAACAAGGCAATTAAAGAGATGCAAATAAAACAGGTTGTCATTTCCTGAGACAGTACTACATATGCCAGTTATTTAGTCTCAAGAAACGACAGACAACTTTTTTACTTGAATCTCTTTGTTAATTGCTTTTTTTTGGCTATAAACTGACTGCTTGCAGTTAAAAAATGACCTGAGGGTGGGAAGCACACTCAACTTCGCTCCCCTACCCCCAATATTTACCCACCCCCCTCTTACTCTTATATTATGCTTCCTACATGCACATTTCACTTGTGACTATTATTCCAAAACCCTCACCAAATGACTTTACTACTACTATACATACATTTCTGTTTCTTGTTTCCTACTTCCCTATCTCTCTTTAATTGTTAGCCCCATTCCCAACTATCTTTCTCCCTCCCATACTGTTTTACACTATTATCTATTTATAATCTCCTCCCTAACAGTACCTATCTATTCCACACTGTAACCTTTTCTTTTCCCAAATAAACTCTCATTTCTTCTTTGACTACATCATTATACTCCAGCCTTTACTACTCCTCTATTCCTTACATTCCAAAGAAGATAACAGGACATCCTACCTCTTGTCTTTTATAGAAGATACCTTCTCCTTACCTGTTCTCTTCCAGCTTTCAGAATCCACCATGGCCTTGCAGATAAGGCTAGTTAGGCTGATGGGTCTATAAGTTCCTGGATCGGTGGATGCTCCACCTTTGTACAAAGGGATGACAGTGGCTGTCCTCAACTTGGCTGGGACAAAGCTGGTACTTAGGCTTTGGTTGAATAGGGTGCCTAATGGTGCTGCAAGTTCCTGCCTGAGTTCATGTAGGATGCAGCCTGTAATGTTATTGGGTCCCATGGAGGCTGTATTTTCTGCCTTTGAGAGGGCAGTGATGACTTAGCCCCTAGAGGTAAGGGGGGGCAGGTGCTGGGGATGTCATGATTTACTGATGGGGGGGGGCAGAGGGGTGAAGTTTTCACTGAAACTGTCTGCCAACAGGTTGGCTATATCTACGGTGTTTGTGTATGTGGTGTCCTTGACCACCAGTTCTGAGCAGATCTAGGTGCCTCCCTTGAGACTGCAGACATATGCGAAGAAAGGGTTGTGATTGTCTTTAGTAGATGTGGCCAATTTGGACTCAAAGTTTGCTTTGGAGGATTTCACTAGTGCTCTTATTTGCTTGTTCAGGCTAGAGATTGCTTCCAATTAGGCACCTGCTCCTTCTTGGTCCTGGACAGCAATTTTATTTCCTTTTATTATAGCATGTATTTATTGCAAATGTCCACCAGACAGGTTTACTCTTCCTTGAGGAGGATGATTTTGTCCTGTTGGGTATACCTGATTCCATGCAGCTATATAAATACTCATTTATTACCTTGGGGTAAGTTTGGACATATGTGCCTGTTCCTATGGAGGGGGAGGGGCTGTGGAGCTGTTTATACCTTCCCTCAGGAGGTTGTAATCAGCTTTGGAGAAGTTTTTTTGTTTCACCCTATCAGGGGGAGGGGGAGGGGGAGATGGTGACTTTGAAAGTGAATGCTTCATGGTCGGATCGTACCAGGGAGGATGACACTGTAGGGATGCTGCAGTGATTACTCATGTTGGTTAATACCAAGTCCATGATATTTTCACCTCTTGTGGGAGTGTCGACCAGCTGGACCAAGGCATTTGCATTGACAAAATTAAGGAATCAATGGGCATTTTTGTTTTGGCATGAGTAGTTCTTCTAATCTATGGTTGGATAGTTAAAGTCGCCCAGGATCAGAGTAAAGGGTTGAATCCTGATAGATTTGAAGAGGTCTATATAGGTGGAGTAGGCATCTTGAGTCAAAGTTGGGGGCCTGTAGCTAGTTATGATTTGAATAGGGGTCCTGTCAATGGTTAACTGCACCTGGAGTGTCTCCTCTTCATCATACTGTTTGACCAGCCTGGAGGCGTGTATGTCTTTATATATATATATATATATATATATATATATATATATATATATATATTGCTACTCCACCTCGTTTTGCTTTGCTGCCCACAGTTTGGGGTCTGAATGTATGATAGGATGAATAACCTGGTATGACTAGGGTGCTCTCTGCAGCTTTGAACCAGGTTTATGTGACTGCACAAATGTCAGCAACTTCCAAGCTTAAGAATGCTTGCAATTAGTGTAATTTCATGTTTAGATTTCTAGCATTTAGCAGCATGACCTTTAATTTGTGTTCTGATGAAATTTTCACATTGGTAGTTTTGACTTCATGGCATTGCCTAAAAAAGGCACTATGGGGAGGCAAGAGCATTTGCCAAGAGCCTGAAGCCCAAGGGAGACAGATGCAGGCCATCTCTGGAAAAGCATCGTGGTTTGTCAATCATGTCTTCCCAGGCTGTCAGGTACTGCATTCCCTTGGAATGACACCAGAAACTAAGCCAAATGTTAAAGTCAAATCATTTTCTGTTTGTGTTGAGGCATCATTCTGGGTGATGGTAGAATGCTGCTTAAGGCTAGGAGCATACCTGCCCAGGACACATATTCATGAGCTCGATCATGTCTCTTTTCATATAGTCTAGGCAGGTACATCTCAAGTCATTCACCCCAACATGGACTATGATAGAGTCATAACAGTTCCTGTTGTTGAGAGACTTGAGTGCATGGGTGATATGGCAGATTCTGGCACCTAACAAACAACTAACCATGACTTTCTCCTTATCCAGCCTGGTGAAGGGCACATCTGTGTTTCCCACAATGGAAACTCCTATGACTAATATGTTGGGTTTATGTTTAGGCCTTAGTGGCTGTGAGACACAGGTGTGTGGACTATGTGTGGTGTGGTGGGCAGTGGAGTTTGTGTGTATTTTTGCCATGGAGGTCTCTTTTGTTTGGGTATGTTTTTGTTGAGGACCTCCGCATATGTGGGTGTGTGTTGTGTAGGTGTGAGCAGTGTTTGAGGTGTGGTGTTTGTGATGACAGCCTTCTCAGTACCAGATATACTGGCTTTCATGGGAGAGAGCATTGACTCTAGGTTCTTAATGTAATTGCATCTCTCACAAATTGTGTTCCTAGGTGGTAGTAGTAGAGGGTTGTCCATGTACATGACGCAGTTGCTACACTGCCTCAGGATGCCCATATCAACCAGACTGGCAGGAGAAAGTGTAGGAAATTGTCCATCCATATTTGTTAGATACTGAGGGAGAGAGACCAAAGAGAGCTAAGAGGGTAAAGGGTAAGAGTTGTACTTATAGGTGATCACATAAGTGCTACTAAGGGAAAATTTGTAGCTGGAATACCTCACAAAGGGTTAAAAACAGTGCAGCTGCAGCTATGGATGCAGCAAATCTGTATCAGACTATGCTACTCAAGTTAAGTGTTGAGAACACAGTAAAACTCACAAAAAAGCACAGATTAACCACTTACAAAAAAAAAAAAACAGAACTCACAGTATGAAAAAATACAGTTAATCAGTAACGAAATGCAGTTAGTCAGTAAATTGCTTTAAAACAGTGCACATGTGATAAATTAGCTCACAATCACAACAGTAAAAAAACAGCTCAAATAAGGTATAAGGCTACTGACAAGCAGTAACAAATGTGGCAAAATGTTTTATGCAAAGGGTTTATTTTCATTGCCACTTGACTTCTGAACTATTTAAGCAGAGCATTATAATATGTTAACCAGTCTGAGGAAGTTCTGTCATTGGAAAGAAAAAAAAAGTGCTAACTAATTGCACAGCTCTCTGGTGTAGTGGGATAAGCCCTTACTACTCCCCAGATGCCATGTGTTTTTATTAATTGCATGGAAAATGGAAGAAATCAGATGGGAGGAGTGAGTAGCTAACACTGACTCATTCAACCTGGGTCATCTGGCTAAATGCAAGGCTGAACTCAGCAGGAGTATGGAGATCTTGCATGCAGGTCTGAGTGACAATTGTGATGCATAGTTGTCAGGGGTACTAGACAATTGTGTGTGATAATTGCTGTTGCAGAAAAGCAGTGATCTCAGATGTCAGATCCTCCACTGGGAAGGATTAAATTGAGGGGTTTAGGGTCTATCCTCCTGTGTACAATGACTGCTTCTGGCATCTGACTGTATCAACCAAAGTGTATATGGATATAGATTCATAGATACTTACTAGGCTATTGATCTGTGTGGATCTTAAGAAGTGTAGCCTTAAATTCCCATGGGAGGTTTTAACCCTTTTATTTTGGTACAAATAAGCCAGAAGCAAGCAGAACAAGGATCTGTTGAAACATTTATTTGCTGCCCTATCCATAAGGACACGGGTGCCAAACTGGGGGTGAATTGGTAGTTTCCTATCCATTCATCCAAATTACATTTGGATACAATAAGAGAAGTAATTTGCTTTGTGGGGAGTGAAAGATTGTTTCATAGTAGAGATATCTGTGATATAAACCTATCCCTCCAACATATTCTATTTATATTAAAAAAGAGACTGAGATCCATTCTGTGGGTGTTCATGCTACTATTGGACTGGCAAATGTCTAATAGGTTTGACAAGATAAGGTCTATTGAGGCCCTATATGTGAGGCAGAGGTCACTTAGTCTATTTGACACTGAGAAGATGGGCAAGGCTTTGAGACAGTCTCCCCTTTTTGTGATTTAGGCCATTTATTTATTTATTTATTTGTTGGGGGTGGAAATCATTGTGGTCACTCCAGTTGTGCCAAGTGTTTGGACAGATACATACCGAACAGAGCATTGTATTCAGTTATCAGCCTGATGAGAAACAAGTATAGTGGAATGATTACATACTTCGACCTGGATGCCATTCTTTTAGATATAAGATGTGCAATAAAAAAGGACTTATTTACAATAGTGGATACATCATGATCAAAGGACAGTTAGTATGGATATAGGTTCCTAGATCCCTGACTATGGGATCAAATTTAAGGAGTGTCTTGTCAATTTGATAGCTACAAGGGAAGTCATGCTTGCCAAAGGGATATAATTATATATTTCTTGGTATTTAGTTTTAGTCTGTGGTTTTGACTTCAGCTATTTGTTTAGAAAGGTCCATCTTGGAAAATGTTTGTGTTCTTTGGTATTTTTTGACTATGTGTCTCTCTGAATGTAAGGTACTTTAGTCACTGGGTGTAGCAATTTCAATGATCAATGCTACTTTTGTCTTCTTGTCATGGACTACTATATCTGGTTTTCTCACATCTATTTTTGGAACTGTTGGTAGTGGGTGATCTCATGTGATATAAACTTCATCATTTCATATACTGCTTTGTCGGTCATGTTTCAAGTGTCTTTCAACTACTTCAGTATTTTAAAGTTTGCACAATCCCCAGTGCAACAGCCTTGCCACATTATTATGCCTTTCATACACTCCTGCCATTAAGTAAATCACAACCAGCAACAAGATGTGCAACTGTTTCCAATTCTGTTTTACAAAAATGTATATTTGTCTGTTTCTCCCACATGTTCAATGGACTTTGTAAATGAATGTGTACATAGTCCACTATCTTGGGCCACCAACCTTTCATCTTTTGGTCTAAATTCACCTCTCCATAACCATTCCTGCATTTCATCCTGATCAACATGAGGTTGTTCCAAGAGTGTTCTATATTCGCAACTATATTTATACATTTTCCACATTTCTTCTCATCTGATCTTTCACCTTATATTCTTTCTTTTGTCTTTTTGGCACATTCAGTTGATGCCTGATATTTATCTACTTCTGGATTGATTTCCATTCCCACTTAATGCTGATATGCTTCTGCTAAACTAAGCAGGAAAGTCATCTTAGACTTATTCTCCTCGTTTTTCAAAACTTTCACTACATTTGGGTCTTCTGAATTCATCAGATATGTATGCAGTCCCACGATTGCAGATCTATACATATAATCATTTTCGAGGAGGCCCAAACCTCCTTCAAAACAGACAATATATACTCTTGGTATGCACTGATTTTTTTATAAATCATGTGATGAGCATGAAGCATCCTTCTTGTTTTCCTCTCTAACCTATCCAACACCTTTTAGAGCCAGTCGATCACTCCAAAACCATAAGTTAGGACAGGAAGAGCAAATTGGTTTATTGCTTGGATTTTGTTCCTAGATGTCAATGCTGTTTTCAGTATTAATCTAAGTCTTATAAAATATTCCTTACTAAGTTTTATTTGCATGTGTTCATGTTTATTGTTGATCCTTCATCAAGTCCCAAATATTTATACACCCCCTCTTGCTCAAGTTCTTTTATATCACATTCTTGTCTCAAACTGATGTTTTCTTGATGCTGCAGCTTTCCTGGTTGCTTTTGCATATTTATCAAGACCAAATGACATTCTTATATCATCTGAAAAAAGTTCTGACCACTTGCAGTTCTGCTTTAAGTTCCTCATCTGATGAAGTATACAGTTTTAAATCATCTGCATAAAGAAGATGAAAAGTCTCAACACTGTTGTTTCCAAATTGTAGCCATGACCTAATCTGTTAAGTAGACAGCTTAATAGGTTCAGGCTGAGACAAAAGAGCAGCTGTGACAGAGAGTCACCCTGGAATATTTTTTGGAAGAGGCAGAGCCGTCCACCATAATTTCCTGGATTCTGTTTGTGAGCCAGTTTGCCAGCTAATGAGTTGCGTAGAGATTTGCATTTATCTGAGAGAATGCATCTATGATACCTGAGTGTGGGATGGTGTCAGATCCCTTTATGAGGTCTAGATATGTATAGTGTATTGATATGCCATCATCCATTACTTCAGTAACTTTCTTGAAGATTTTGACCAGATTACGTAGGCAAGATCTGTCTTAATGAATTTGAACTGTCATGGGTCAAAATATTGTAGGTTACCTATGACTTTATTTATTAATTCCATAATGATCCTTTTCACAGCATTACAGATTATGCTGGTTAGGCTTATGGGTCTATAATTACCCAGGTCCATTGATGCCCAACTTAATGCATGGGGATCACTGTTGCTGTCCTCCATTTATCTGGCACAAAGCCTGTTTGGAGACTTACATGGAATAACCTTAGTATGGGATCTGACAAATCTTGCTTCATGCTGACCAGTAGGTAGACTAGTATATTATCTGGCCCCATAGAAATAGTGTTCTTGGCCTTGAATTGCACCTTGAAGACTTGTTCTTGGAAGATTTGACAGAAGTGTAGATGCAGGTATGTGATATGGGAATATCTGAGAAGACAGATGGGTGAAACTGGAACTAAATTTGTCCTCCAGTAGATTGGCTATGTCCTCTAAGTCTGAGTATATGTTATTCTTCACTGCTAGCTCAGAGCAGTGCTGGGCATGGTTTCTGAGGTTTCTAACATAGTTAAAAAAAAGCTTGGTAGTTATCCTTTGTCTGGATAGCTATTTTACCTAATTTCTGGCTCTGCTTTATTTGGCCAACATCTGGAGTTCCTTGTTAAGTTTAGCAAGAGCGTTTTGGGGATCTTAAGAGTTAAATTTATTTTTGCTTGCACTGAGTTTTATTTCTTTTATTATAGAGCTTGTTTATATTATGGTTCCCCAACAGAGGTTTATTTTTAAATTTAGCATTGTATTTACTTCTGAGGAGAGGCAGATGTGTTTATGCAGCTATTTACATGTGCATAGAATTTGTCAGTAAAAGATTTTGTATAAGCAGTGGAGTCGTCAAGTTGGAAGAAACTTTTGAATTTAGTCATCACTCAGTTTTAGTAGATTAGCCTTGGCATAATCTCTGAATGTGAGGTAGTGGGAGATGCTTCTGGCTTCACTCTTAAGGTGAATGTGACTTATTTGTGGTCAATTTGACCAAGGAAGAAGTTACAACTGATAGGGAGCAAAGCTGCCCTATATATTGGTATTAACCAAGTTCAGGATTTTATCACCCCTGGTTCATGTGTGGGCTAACTGGTTTAGGAAGTTTGTGGTGATGAAGTCTGGACATTTCTGGACATACATGTTTCAGGATGCGTAAATTTCCCAGTTAGTGGAGGGGTAGTTAAAGTTTTCTAGGAGAATGGTAGTTGGCATAATACATAGGGAGTGCATACTAATTAGGTAGGAGGTATGGGTTGAGGGAGGGACAACAGAAGGGTCCTCTAGTTAGCTATGATATGATAATGGGTTTTGTTAATACTAAGCTGGATGTGGGGGAGTTTGAGGTCATTATTTTGTCTAATGAGGGTGAAAGTTTTTTAAGAATGTAGAGACACTGCCACATTTAGTGCTTAAATTTAATCCTGTGGGCCTGAAAGTGTGGTAGGTGTTGAAACCATGCCTTGATGGAGTGGTCTCATTGGTCTTGAATCAACTCTCTGTGACAATGCATTTATCAATGTGCTTGTAGGATGTGAAGTTCTTTGTTAAGGCTGCTGGTGTTGAGCAGCAATACCTTTATGTTATCTAGATTTTGATTTATGTTGGAAGCTTTAGAAGACTAACATAGCCTAAAAAATACACTAGGGGTTGGAGAAGAATTTAGCCAGTGTTACAAAAGCCCTGGGGGGAATAGCTGCAGACCAACCCTGGCAAACCAAGACTGTATTCCTTCTCCTTCCTGGCTGTCATATATATTGTACCCTATAAAATGACACCAGAAGCTAACTCAGCTGTTGAAGTAAATAATCTTTTGTTTGTATTACAACATCATTCTTGGTGATGGTAGAATGCTGCTCAAAGCTTGGTTCATACCTGCCTTAGACACATATTCCAGGAGCTCCATCATGTTTCTCTTCATATAGTCCAGGGAGGTACATCCCAAGTCATTTACACCCATGTGCACTGTGACTGTGTCATATGTGTGCTTGAGGTGCAGGGATCTGAGTGTGTGCATGATGTGATGAATTCAGGCACCTGATAAGCAAATGACCATGACCCTCTCCTTGCCCAGCCTGGTGAGTGGTGTAAGTGGTGCTTTGGTGTGTCTCGCTAGGGAGTCATCAATCACTCAATGACTATTGTTCTGACCATGGAACAAACACTAGGGTTGTTGTCTTGGTCAGGAATGAATGGTCCAGCTCTGACCTCGAGGAAGAGTGAATGGACTACTTTGAGTGTTGTGCGAGCTAAGAATGGTCAGTGTGGTGGCTAAAAATGTTAATTGGTAACCACATTGCTTTCATTAATAAATTACATATTTGCGTATTTCTGTTTCTCCATGAAGTGCATTGCTGTTGCACATTTCCTCCTCTGGGCCAATAGTTATTTCCACTTCCATTGTGTGGTATTTATTAAAACTCTGGATGTGACAGACCATGTTGTAACTTCTAAAGTGTATTAACTGTATTCCTAAAATTTCCTGCTGATGTGGTTGCTTCTGAATAAAATGAGCTTTCACTGCCTACTAGCTAATTATAATTGTCATCAAAATGCAAGACATCAAGACATTTAGAAAGAATAGATTTCACTAATATGATTGACCTTCTGTTTTTTGAAAGATACAAAGGGCTAATTAGTTTTGAAATCATTAAGTCTTTTATGCAGAGAATCTCAGATATGTGAGTAGTCAACAGTTGCAGGTTTTATGTCTGTTCTTTTAATAATTTGGAATAATACAGACAACTGAAGGTTTGAGAGTTATTGTAGAAACTGCTTTGGGCATAAAATGGGTTTCTTGTCAGTGAAACGTTTTCAATGTAGGATACCAGATAATATGGTTAATGCAAAGGTTTGTAACTCAGTCCTGTTTTTCAGAAATGATAGCAATCAGAAAGAATGCTATCTGGGACAGATATTTTAAATATGCTGGCTTAATGGGAGGTAGGGTTTCTTTCTCAACATGTACTTCATATCACAAAAAGAGGATATATATGCTTCATGAAAACCAACCTCTTCAAGAAGGAACAATACAGAAAGATGAGTTGTGATCTCAGGGATAATTGGCAGAGATTACAGAAGCACTAATCATAGCTGTTTAATAAAACACATGAATCAACTGAGTAATTTAAATAGTCCAGAAACTTGGGATAAGGTTGTGTAAAGGATGCATCCTTTAATCTGGCAAAAAAGTTCATCATCTGTAACCAACAGGACAAATGCTGTAGGCATAATGACCACTTAGGATGTAAATCTTTTGCAGGCTTCCTGTAACCTTCCTTCTTCCCATCATCTACCACACATGCAAGAGTTTTTGCCAGTTCTGTTAGCATAAAGAGATAAAACCTTTACTATAACATAAATTACCCAAGTTTAATTAGTGACTAGGACACCTGCTGGAGCTGGCATAGGGAGAAGAGGAATGAAAACGTTTAAACTGTTTGCTGTTTGGGTGAGGAGATGGTACATGTGTCTGGGGCAGACAGTAGCAGATTGTGGTAGAATCTGCAGTGTAGACCAGGGTCATATGGGCATGCTTGTCTGCAAGGAGGTGGGGCCATGTAATCACATCACACATGGAAGCATGGACATGCATTGCAAAAGCCTATTGCATGTTAAACCTTTGGATGTTAACAAGCATGCACAATGGACAGTCTTAAGCAGTAAAATACTCCACTCCTCTAAAAGAATAATGGTCCCACTCATGGTTCACTGAATACTCAATCAAAAACCCAGTGGGATCAAAAAGATCAGTGGGGATGCTGGGACAGAGAGCTGATGGTCAACAGAGGAACTGAGCAAAAATTCAAAGATAAAATGCAATAGTCTCCAGATCTTCTATGCCAGGTTTTGCAAACAGGAGGAAGAAAACAGTGCCAGGCTGTCTTTACATTTTTTATCTAAAGATTTTCTTCTTGAGTGAATGAGTAAAATATTCCTTCTACTGTTTTTCTTTGCTCCATTTATAACTAATCAGGAGTTGCATCTTTATCAAAAATTGTCTTTCTGTTTCAGTTATACCAGACCTAAGCCTCCTCCTTGTTACAGCTTGACACATTTGATAAGTGTGCCTGTAGTAGCAGGGGTGCAGCACGCAAATTCCATTTTGTACTCACAAGCTCTTAGTGCTACCCCCCTAGGACACCTGTCACTTAAAAATTGACACATCTCACAGAATGCTGGCCCTTCAAGCAGTTAATAAATGTAAGTAACATTTTCAGCTGTTCCCCTAAAACTATTAAATATATTGTTTTTTTAGATTAGCAATATTGCACGAGTTAAAGGCATAAACTTAGACAGTTGTAGACATAATATGACCGGATAAAAGCCATGTTAACATGATGCCCAGAAAAAATGTACTCAGCAGAGGACAAAAAGTATGCCTAGCTACATCCTTGTGTGGTAGGGCCATTCCATTAACTGATAAGCATACTCCATATCATTTGGGTGAGGGTCACACATCTTACAGGTGTGAGTTCTAACACTTTATTCAAGTTGCTTATCTTAGATGAAAAGAGAAACTGAGAATATGTTTAATTAAATAATATTTGCAAAGTCTTCTGACTTGGAAGACCTGGAAGACTCTTCTGCTTCCACTCTACACATTCCCACCCCCACCAAGATTTTTTTTTGAGTCAGCTTCCCCAGTGCTTATTATTCTGTCACTAATTTCCCATTTTATTTAGACTATTGTCTGTCATCAACTTGATGATCCCATTGGCCCAGGCATCAACACCAGCATCACTTTTTTACTAGAAAAATAATATCAAAGGTGCTAATGCTGTCTACTTTTGCCTTGGCATTGCTGGCCCCCACAGTTTCAGAGTTCTTAGCATTGTTCTGGCATCAGGCTTATTGGCATTGGTGTTTGGGCTTCCAACTCCTGGTTTATGGCCTAGCTTCCAGGCACTAACCTTGATATGGACACTGTTGAAGTCTGAAATTATGTCTATTTTTCCTCTTCCAAAGACTGGAGCATCAAGATCGGTTGGGCAGTTAATATAACAGTACAGAGGCTCCTCTGGTTTTCTAAGCCAGCCCATCCAGGTCTTAAATTATTTTTATGTTCTTCAGATTCAGAAACCAATGAGAAAAGATTTGGTTAGGGACAATCATGCCATATCCTCATGTAGACTGTCCAGTGGGAGACCTGGATAATAAAGAGGAGATAACGTCCCACCCCCATCACAAGCAGACTCAAAATTTGGGGAGTATTTGTAGCTTATGAAAAAACATGGAAACTGCCCAGCTGTCAGTCACCTGCAGTCAACCCAAGTTTCCATTCTTGGTAGATACCTTCAAAGATGCCATCAGGATGGCTTGGTAGAACCATGATACAGTGACCCCTATTTCAAAGAAGACAGGCTACATGTTTTGGGTCCCCAGGGAGTGCTCTGTTTGAGTGGAGACTCCAATCAGATAGCAAGAACTTTACAATTGCTCTAAAGAGGCACAACAGAGTCCTGTTTCTCATACATCCAAAAGGGAGTCATATGCAATGCACATGTTTTGAAAGAGTGTCCTTGTGCTTGCTCCATTATTCATGAGTGCTAAATTATTTGTTCCACCTGATGTATTCCCGGGGGGTGGGGGGTTAGCAAGAAAAATGCACCAGATGCTAAAGGGGTTTGCCAGATGGACCACTTACAGAAAGACTATTGATTAAGCCTCAGTCTTTTCCAGCATGAGCAAACTTTTGGTCTGCATGTTATACTGTGCAGCAGAGGGAGCTACATGAGCTACTGGATCTGGCATTGTCATTCACTTGTAATTTTGTCTCTGTGCTTGCTGTGACACAAATATGTCCTTTTCAGACTTCATCTTTCCAGTTCTCCTTATATTTGGAGCACAGGAATAGTGCTAAGCAAATGATCATGAGAGATCATAAGATGTTTAGCCATATATGCCTTTAAGCAGGCAAACTTAAAAAAGTTCTAGTCACCCTTATCAAGCACTTTACCTCCCAAATCAAGCAGGGCCTTACATGATAAGCCTTGTGTAAATCATCAAGACTAGCCTTAAGGGTAGCCAGTGCAGCTTTGTTTGACCTGTAGTGGCAGCTTACTTCATTGGCTGGAAATATGCTGTGTTGGGAACCTATTCCCTCTAGTGAGTCTAGTTTATGTTTTGGTGTAGAGTTAGGTCTCTAGTGCAGGTGTTTGCAGGGGCACTGATTTTGCAAAGAAGTAAGAAATCAAATAGGACTGGGTCTTTCAAGCCTTGAAAGCTAGACATAGGTCACTTTGGACTAGCTAGAAGGCTACTAAGTATAATCTTTTAGAATTACTGAAGTATTTAAAACCTTTAATTTTCTTAGTTAGAAATGATGGAGCCTTTTCAGTTGAATGATATGCTTGGATTTATATGTACGAAAGGGGACACTGTTGTCAATGACAGGTCTGATAAGGGAAGAAGAGAGGGGAAGGATGACTTCTTTGGTTCTTGAAGATATTAAGTTAGCAATTAGCTGGGCCGGATAGACGATTTGCCTGATTATGATGCAAATATGATGATCATATGACAGAGAATTGTCAAGATAAATACCAAGGTTTGTTATGATCATCTATATCTGTAGAAGTGTACCATTTATCACATATGGAGTGGGGCAGATTTTTTTGCAGAATGCAGCTACTTTAGACTGTTTCCAGAATGCCAGGTATTTGCATTTTTCAACCTTTGCTAGAAATGTTTAGTATCATTGAATGAACAGATAACAATAACCAGATTACAATTGTCAGAAAATTTGGTCAACCACATTTCTGGAATTTTGGCTTGGATGACCACAAAATAAATGCCAAAAAGGAGAGGGCTTAGAATGGATCCATGTGGTGTCCCACTCATAATAATTTTACATTCAGAGAGTGTACCAGCAAATTTCACAACCTGGGATCTGTTGGATAGCCAATGTGCAATCCATCTGACAGTGTAAGGATTTACATTGTTTATCTAAAATTTTCAGTAATTCCAGGTGGGGAATATCAAAAACCTTGGCCAGTTCAAGGTAATCAGCACATACAGAGTATTCACTGCCCACAGCCTCTGTAATCTTTAGAAAGAAGCTTAAAAACTTCGGGAGGTAGGACATTACTTTCAGAAAATCAAACTGAGTTGAGTCTGTTTCAGTTAAGTTGTCTATGTTCTGCTTAAATGAGTTCTGCTATGATACATTCCATGGCTTTGCAGTATAATGCTGGTGAGGCTGATGGGCCTATGGTTTTCCTGGTCTGCAAAGGGGCCTCCCTTAGGTAGGGGAATCACAGCGGTTGCTCAATGATTAGGCACAAACCCTGCAGGCAGGTTGAGGTTGAACAGTTTAAGTAGAAAGCTCAGATATGCATACGTGACACTGAACAGAATGCAAGCAGGTATGTCTGCTCCTAAGAAAGCATTATTTTTATCTTTTGACAGGGCTTCTATGACTTGTTCAAAGGTGACTGCAGTGGAAGCTAAACTTCAGGGATAGTGGGAGCACAATGTGGGTAGGTAGGTAAAGTTAGCATTACATTTGTCTGATAATATATTGGCTCTATCTTTGGGATTAGAGGGTGTGATAGTATGGATGAGCTCAGTGCATTGTTGGGCATTATTCCTTAATTTTCTGACAAAGCCAAAGAAAGATTTATATTTCCCTTTGGTGTCTATGGCAACCTTAAGCTTATATTCTGCTTTACAATTTCTAATTATGCTCTTAAGTTCATTAATGGCATGTTTCAGTGTGGCCTTGAGGTAGTGGATGGAAATTTCTTGTAACTTTTCATTATTTTTCTCTCTTTTGTTATACAATTTAGTTATACAGGAGCTCCCACACAGGGGTTTATTCCCAAATTTACAATTACATTTGGGGCAGCTAGGTACTGACTTTTTATTGCAGCTGTGTAGGGGCTGGTAAAAGCTGGACATGAATGCGGCAGCCCCTCAGTTGGGTCTGCTTGCATGGGATTGTTAAAAACTTTGCACTTCTTTACAAGCTGAAGTAGGTTTGTTCTGGAGAAGTCCATAAAGATGATCTCATTTGTTAATGAGGTGGTACAATTAGGCCTGACAGAGAAGATGACTAATTTGTGATCAGATTTAACCAGTTTCCAATTCACTGATGTCATCAAGGCCACTGAATACAAGTAGTTTTCTGGCCATTTACCTCCCCAAACTGACATCACCACCACTGTCCTAATAACCTACCCATGCTGTGGTATCACAGCTCCCTGGTCCTTCCCCTATCCATACAGAAAGTAAAGGCTAGAACAAGGAAATAGTACATGAGTCAAGTCTCCTGCTGTGAGCTGTCAATCATAGTAGATAATAGCTCAAATTATCCTTAGCACTTTGATAGCTAGGGAAGTTAGGTGTGAAGGGGAATGGGAGATGAGTCAAACTAGTACAATTCAGGCTTCACAAAAGACTGCAGTTTAGCCATTCTAAAGATAAGCAGCAGTAAAAAGCACTGTGAAAGTCTGTTCTGTGGTATTTGCATTGTTTGTGTTTTAAGTAGTCATTGAACAGTATGAAATGTTACATAAAACTAACTGACTAAAAGACAGCAGTGTATGCATGCAAAATCAATGCAGTGACAGAAGCTTTAGGAAGAAAGAGGCCTGTGTGATGTAATTTTTACAGACAAGCACTGCATTGTGGGATACCTAGAGACAGCCTAAGCAATCAGAATTGTTTCAAGATGCCAGACCCCATGTGGTCAGACTCAGAAATTACGTATAAAAATATTTAAAAACCTGTAAATAGTCCCAGAATGGTGTTAAAATGTAGGAAACACCAAACTATGATGCAACAAATACGTTTTTTGAGTCTGTGGGTGCAGTTCTCCTTTAAGTAAAGTTTTGAAATGATTTATTTTCCTCTTTAAATAAAAAATATAGTTACTAGTTCCTCCCTCATTTTGCATGTTATTAACCTTAGGTGACCTATTCTAATTCCTATTCATCACCGAGACACAGTTTTAATTCCTTTCCTATTCAAAACTTTTAATATACACTGTAAAACACCACAATGTGTAGAAATACAACAAATATACAGTGGATATAAAAAGTGTACACACCCCTGTTAAAATGCCAGGTTTTGTGATATAAAAATGAGACCACAATAAATCATTTCAAAACTTTTCACACCTCTAATGTGACTTATAACTTGTACAATTTAATTGAAAAACAAACAAATATGTTAGGGGAAAAATATAAAAAATAAAAAAACGTACAATAAGCTGGTTGCATAAGTGTGCACACCCGTAAACTAATACTTTGTTGAAGCACCTTTTGATTTAATTAAAGCATTCAGTCTTCCTGGGTAGGAGTCTATCAGCATGGCACATCTTGACTTGGCAATATTTGCCCACTCTCTCTTGCAAAAGCACTCCAAATCTGTCATATTGTGAGGGCATCTCTTGTGCATAGCCCTCTTCAGGTCACCCCACAGATTTTCTATTGGATTTAGGTCTGGGCTCTGGCTGGGCCATTCAAAAACTTTAATTTTCTTCTGGTGAAGCCATTCTTTTGTTGATTTGGATCTATGTTTGGGGTCATTGTCATGTTGAAAGGTGAAATTCCTCTTCATCTTCAGCTTTCTAGCAGACACCTGAAGGTTTTGGGCCAAAAGTGACTGGCATTTGGAACTGTTCATAATTCCTTCCACCTTGACTACAGCCCCAGTTCCAGCTGAAGAAAAGCAACTCCATAGCATGATACTGCCATCACCATGCTTCACTGTGGGGATGGTGTTCTTTTGGTGATGTGAAGTGTTGTTTTTGTGCCACATGTACCTTTTGGAATTGTGGCCAAAAAGTTCAACCTTGGTCTCATCAGACCATAACAAATTTTCCCACATGCTTTTGGGAGATGTGATGTATTGTTTTGCAAATTTTTGCTGGGCCTGGATGTTTTTCTATGTAAGAAAAGGCTTCTGTCTTGCAACCCTGCTCCATAGTCCAGACATATGGAGAATACAGGAGATTGTTGTCACATGTAGTACACAACCAGTACTTGCCAGAAATTCCTGCAGCTCCTTCAGTGTTGCTGTAGGTATCTTGGCAGCCTCCCTAACCAGCTTTCACCTTGTCTTTTCATCAATTTTGGAGGGACGTCCAGTTTTTTGCAATGTCACTGTTGTCTCATATTTTCTCCTCTTTTTAATGACTGTCTTCACTGTCTTTCATGGTATATCAAATACTGTGGAAATTTTTTTGTACCCTTCTCCTGGCTGATACCTTTCAACAATGAGATCCCTTAGATGCTTTGTAAGCTCTCTGCAAACTATGGCTTTTGCTGTAGCAGGCAACGAGGTAAATGTCAGGAAAATCCCACTAGGACAGCTGAACTTTATTTGAGGTTAATCAGAGTCTCTTTAATTGATGGCAGGTGTGTACCCAAGAAGACTGAATGCTGTAATTAAATCAAAAGGTGCTTCAACAAAGTATTAGTTTAAGGGTGTGCACACTTATGCAACCAGCTTATTGTACATTTTATTTTTATATTTTTTCCCCTAACAGACTTGTTTGTTTTTCAAATGAATTGAATAGGTTATAGGTCACATTAAAAGTGGGAAATGTTTTGAAATTATTTATTGTGGTCTCATTTTTTATATCACAAAAACCTAGCATTTTAACAGGGGTGTGTATACTTTTTATATCCACTGTATTTAAAAAATATATAAACCAATCTTTCACACACACAACACTCTATGGCAGAGTCTGAGTGATCTTATTCAGTAATGAAGTGCAACAGCAGCTGGAAAATGTAGAAAAGTAGCATAAAACCATAATAGATGTAGGTATTATATTCCATCCTCTCCAGTGCTCATTTAAGTGAACCCAGAAGAGCCACCATCTGATGTGGTTCTGACCAGCACAAAGCATCAAATACAGTTAATTTCCACCAGTCACATTCTCAAAGTTAAGGGTTGTCAATGTTCACTGGAAGGCCATGGTCCACCTACAGCTGAGTAGCAGCAGCTCTGATGAGTTTTTCCGACTGCTCCATTCTGAAGGCAGGTCAGGATTGCATATTTCTCTACTCATCTGCATATAAAAAGACAATCAAGGCAAGTTGGTAAGGGGAATTTATTGCCCCACTTTAACCCAGTCTCTGCCCATGTCAGATGTCCCATCCCATAAAAACAGTGTTAAGTGTTAAGCCTCTTGCAAAAAGGTCCCATCTGACAAGTACGATTTATGGTATTATTCTTTTTTCTCCAAAGAAAACAAAATACCTAAGGCTAGTATTTGAATCTCTGCAGCTTAAATTCCTTTGTCCCAAAAGAAACATTTTTTGTATTGTCATGGTATAGTTAGTGCTCCTTGTTTTTCAGGAGAGTGATTATGGTCTTTAAGGATCCAAGATGTTTATCTCCATATCAGAATTGTGAAGGAGTCCAAGAAGTATGTAAATTTCCAAGTTAAAACCAGTCAATGTCCATTGCACTTTGGTTTCTCCTCTGCCCATAGTGTTCACCAAGTGCATATCTGCAATACCAGTAACTAAAATTGACTGTATTGAGCCCAGATCTTCCCATACTTATATAACTGGCTTCTCACTGCTTACTCCACAAAGGATCTGGTAAATACAGGGAATTACTGCCAACATCATTCCACTCTAGTGGGAACATTGTGGATCTTGCAAAGTCACACTAAGCTCCAGTTAAAACTCTTGACTGCACAGTAGACACCTCATGCCCCAGGTCAGGTTACCTTCTTCTAGCTGTTAATTAATTTACTCATCTGGGTCTGTGGCAGCAGGCATTTGCTTAAAGACATTATGGTTGCTATCAGCAGCACTTGTCACAATACCCCATTTTTGACAAGGCACAAAACCTCTACAGTGGATGATCCAGTTACATAAGTCCTTGAATCTTGACACTGTTCTCTTTGATCAAAATACCCAATGCCTTCAAGTCCCCTCTTCAGTGATGGTTCAATATCATTTATTTAATGGCAGAAAATCCCTTTCAACTGCAGATGTTTCAACTGTCTGCCATCATAAGAATATATGCTATGGGTGCACCACAACTGGCAGAAGATTTAGAGAGCTTGTCATCTCAGAAGTTACATTTCCACATTGACCTCTTTCCTTCTCTGATGGACAAGAGTCCCAACTACTTATTTCAATGGCATTTTTGGTTATCTGCCAAGGTAACCCAGTACTGGACAGCTCTCTCTCTCCCTTTCTCTTCTTTTGTTTAAACAAGAAACATCTTTATTAAATTATCACTTATGACATAGGCAATCATACATTTATATAAATGAAAGCAAACCATACAGACATATTTTAGTTGCAAACATTATATAGCACTTACAATCTATCCAGTCATTGTCAGTCAGACATTACATAGTTTATTCAAATCCTGCCTTCTTTTAAACTTCATTCTTCCTCCAAAATCTTATTCTGCATTCCCATTTTTTCTATATGATTTGCTCCTACCCTTTTCTATAGATCCCATTTCCAGTTGTTTTATCTCTGTTAGTATATTCACTACTTCTAGTACAGTTGCTTTAGACTTTGATTTCCATTTTCTAGTAATTGCTTTTTGGCAGCCACCATAATTAGATTCAGCAAGGCTTTACTATGTCTAGGCAATTCAGATTCTGTCTCATATCTCAAAAATCATTTCCCCAGTTATACCAATTTGCTCACCCAGTATTTCTGATAGAGTAATCTGCAGGGATTTTTTTTACGTCTGCAACTCATTACACTCCCTAAAAAAATGTTCCCAATTATCTCTTCCCCATCATACCTCCAACATTTGCTGTCTACCTGTGAACAAATTCTTTGGAGTCTACTTGGGGTATAAAAATATCTATGTAAACACTTCCAAGCAAACAGTCTAAATCTTCTAGACTTTGTTGCATATTTGGAAGACATACATATATCCTCTCATTTTTTTTTTGTGAATTGCTTATCCAGTCTCTCTTCCCAATCCTTCCTAACCTCCTCTTATTGATTCTTATACTTATCGTGCAATATTTTGTATGCACTACTAATTATCCCTTTTTTAACAGCAGCTTCTGTTCTAGATTCTACTAAAAACTCTAACAGTGCTGGTCTTTCAATTAGGATGCTCCTAGTTATTTTTCTTTGCCTATACTGTGATTATCAGTCCTTGATAGGGAAGGCGATCTCTAGCCTTCAGTTCAAATAAATGCTTGGTCTCTTCCCATTCTATTTCCTTTCCACTCTCTAGTTATTTGATCCCAATACCTTGGTTCCTTTCCAGTTTTCTCCAATAAATTCCAGCCTCCTCTTGCCTGTTGTCTATATCCCTAGATGCAGTCATCCATAGCAGCAGAATCCCCTTTCTCTATTCCTATATTGGCTTAATTCTTGGAATACTTTCTGCTACTTTATGAACATAATATTCTATATGGTTATTGTTATTCTCCTTAAGGATCTGCATTCAGAATCCAATCTCTCCTTGTTTTTGAGCTTCTCCCATTTCATCATCATCCCTTTCCACTTTGAATTATAGCTTTCTGCTTGTGCTATGTATGGGAGCCTTAACTGTGTAGCTCTGAAATACCCCTTCAAATGAGGTAATCCCAAAACCACTTTGTTCTATTGGAAAATCTTACTGTCTTCCCCTCCCAGATAAAAGTATTCCGCTCTTTATTAACTGATATCTACAACTTCTCCTCTGGTTGATAAAAATGGGCCTTTATCATGTCAACGAAATGGCATTACAGCGAATGCCGTTTCGCCGACACATATAGACCGAAATCGAAAAAGAGCGAAAGCTCAGGTCAGCGATTTCTTTCCCGGGGAAAGAAATCACTTGGCCTAAGCCATGGCATTGCTCTTTACCCGACTGTAGTGCGATCTTGGAGTTGGTATATTTAGTTAGTAGGGTTGTGGGGGGCGAAGCCCCCTACTTTGTAATGTTTTAAGTGGTATGTTGTGTTTTGTTGGTTTACAGATTTTTTATTTTTTTCCATGGGAAAAAATCAGTGAAGTGGGGTTTCACTCTATTAAGATTTCAGTCTATATGTTTCGGTGAAACGGCGTTCACTGTAATTCCGTTTCACTGATATAATATAGACCCAATAAAAATACCTCCCTTTCTCTTCTTGTGACAGCTGATTGGCTGAGCATATCCTGAGAGGAAAGCTTTCATCTGTAACAGGAAGTGAGTGTTCACTCTTTTTCTGCCATTCAAAGAAGAAAGTCCTCTGTCTCTTCACATGACCCTGTGTTTATTTTTCCAACATTCAGCTCAGATAAGTCCCATTTGGGGACTCCTTCCTCTCTTTTATTATTATATTTGTTGTTCTCTTTCTAGTTTATGTTTTTTTCATATTTATTTTAATATTTTACTTCTGTCAGTGTTTACAATAATTCCTGTGGGAATTTTTGCTTCTAGTAGTGTTTGACTTCTGCCTTTGACAAATGCTTGTTTTATTGTTGAAACTTTCAGTATTTATCTCAGAAGTGCAGTGTATATGTGTCCTGCTAGATACTAGTTGCTGTCTCATGCAGTCAGAATGTTGATACTATGCTTTATTTTCTTTTGACGGGAAAATATGTCAGAACTTGGATGTTTCAGCATTTATACATTATTTATTATATGTATGACTCTACTCTGTGTTTCCTAACATTCTGACAAGAAACTATAGTTTAAATTGCTATTAAATGTTATTTTATGGAAATGTAAGTGTGTGAAGCTCTTTTTTAATGGTGGTTTGGTACATTGGTTGCTTTGGTATTTAGACTTTGTGTACTGGAAATTCTTTCACTTCTGTCAGTTGTAAAAGAATTCTGAACACATTTTAACTGATTTTTATGATAACAGCACAGTTTGGCAGAGCTTTGTTGTGTGGAAAACTTTAAGTGCTTACTGTAATACATTATCCAGTACTGTTAGTTTATTATTCTGGCTGGTGTTCTCTCCCCTGACTTGTTGGATCCTAACTCTGGACCCCCCCCCCCATCAAATCTGGCTGCAACTAAAGAGAAAAAACAAAAGATATATATATATATATATATATATATATATATATATATATATATATATATATAACAGATATGTTTTGGTGGTTGTGTTCCAATAATGATAGCAGTGCTAGTTTGGATAGAGACCTTTCTGTTATTTCAGACAATGATGAGGAATTGGATGAGGACAATGGTGATTTCCTAATTAACATGAATCCAATCATTCTGATTCCTCAGAAGGTGAACCTGAGCTCAAGTCCAAACAAGTGTTCAATTTTCCTCTGATGATTGCTATATTTAGTGATGTTTTTGTCTGCGAGTAGTTAAGAACTACCCCAGAATTAGACAGGGTATATGACCTTACAGAGAACAAGATGCCCAATACTGTGGGTATCCCCCCTCTTCTATCAGCTGTAGAAGATGTTTATAAAGTTGCCTGCATGACACCAGCATCTGTCCCTAAAAAGGATCACAGAAAGTAGTGTCTTCTCAGATATGACGTATCTCTTTTCTCATTTGACTGCTGATCCGACTGCGGTCTCTTGAGCTGCCTGCTTAGATAAAAAGTCATTGGCTTCATCTAATCCATTGATCCCTGATAAAGTGAGAAAATGGTTAGATCTTTAGGGTAAAAGGATTTTTAGTAATCTAGCCTTTAGAATGTTAAATTATCAAGGCTATATGTGGAAATTTATTTTACATTCTGTGTACAGTTTGGATGATTTTGCTGCAGCCCTACCTGCAAGCAAACATCTTATATGAATGACATTCTATCTAATTGTACTTGAATGTGCAGGTACATTCTACAGAAATGCTGCTTCTTTTGCTGTATTAAGACAGTATTCTTGGTTATGTAATCAAAACTTCCCTTATGATTTCACAGCTGAAATTTTGAATGCACCTTTAAGTTCTGAGCTGGTGTTTGGGCCGTCTGTTACAAAGATTCTCAAAGAGTGGGATGGCAGAGGCAGATTAATGCATGAGGCATCTAGGATGTTTCATGTACCCAAGTTCTTCCTAAACAGGGCTTCTTCCTTCATGGGGCAGAACAAACAAACAAACAAACAAACAAACAAACAAACAAACAAACAAACAAACAAACAAACAAACAAACAAACAAATAAAAGTCAAGGATCCAAAAGGAAAAGGCAGGAGGTTAATTATTTGAAAACAAACAAGAGAGGTTCCTTTCCAAAAAGGATTAACCTCCTGCAAAGAAATGACTATGCTGAGTCACAAAGCACCCCGCAATTCCTTTTCTTCCTTCGTTAGTCTCTCACTCAACATTGCAGTCTGACCACAAATAGCCTCAGACAAATGGGTTCTGAGAATAATTCAGAGAGAATACACATAGTAGTGGATAGAAAATCTACCTCCTTTAAGGTGGAATCCCTCCACACTCACCAGACCAGACAGAGCTGTTTCCTCCAGTGCTCCATCACATGGTAGAAGCAGGGATCATAGAACCAGTGCCTGCGATACACAAAGGCAAAGGATTTTACTCCAGAATCTTTTTTCAGTACCAAAAGAGAGGTAATCCAGGAGGCACCCATCCTGCAGTTTCCTTTCTAAATGCCTTGGTAAAAGTTCTGAAATTCAAAATACTCACCTTACAGTTGGTCCTAGTGTTGCTTCCAGACCAGTATTTCATGCTAACTCTAGATCTTAAGGATGCTTATCATGATATTCCTATTGCTGCCAATTTCAGAATATTTTTAAAAGATTTGCTGTGTCTGGCTTACGTTATCAGTTTTACTGCATTACCCTTTGGGCTATCTACTGCACCTCCTGTATTTACAAAGTGTGGCCCCAGCAGATTCCAATTGCAGAACCCTACACATCCACATTTTTACTTATTTAGAAGAATTGCTGATTTGTGCAGATCCTGTATCCAGGTGTTTGGAGTCCTTAGACAAGGTTGCATTCCTCATTTTCTGCTTGGGCTTCAAACTAAACCTTCAAAAGTCCTTCCTCACACACTGTCAATGAATTGTTTTCCTGGAGTGTTGGAGACACAGTAAAACAAAAATGATGGCCTTCTTGTCAGAAGACAAAATTCTGGCTTATCAGGGCATTTTCTTGGATTTCTCTCTTCTAGACATGACCTCAGTAAGAGAGTTCCTCAGAATTCGAGGCCTCTAGGCATCAATGATCCTCATGATACAACTAATCAGACTACACATGAGAAAAAAGGTACTTGAAGAACTGTTGGCTCCAGCACCTTCATTTCTTGGATTTCCAGGTACCAGTACTAGAATTTGTGAAACAGGAAATGCAGTGGTGGAGGGATCAACTTTCTCTGAATCCAGGGCTACCTTTCTCTCTTCAGACCCTAGTCCAATCTGTCCAGATGGACTCTTCATATTTTTCATGTGGAGCATTTTCCATGAGAGTTCAAGTGAAAGGTATGTTAGGTCCTCAGGACACACCAAAGCACATAAACACAAATGAAATGTTGGCAATGATTCATGCCATAAAAGTTCTTCACCACTTATGGCATCTGGGTCCTCTTCTAGTGGCCACAGGCAACACTACTGTGATGTGGTACCTGAACAAGCAAGGGGGCAATGATGGCCCGGAAGCTGGCTGTGCAGCATTCCCTGACTCTTCAGGCCTTGTACATTCCATCAGAGCAAAACAGAGTCACAGACGGACTAAGCAGATCCTGTACAGACCATCACAAGTGGAAGCTCTATGCAGAGGTCTTTCAGGGCTTGATCCAGATGTGGGAAGTGTCTCAAATTGATCTGTCTGCCTCCTTTCAAAACAGAGAACTGAAAAAAATACTGTTCAAGACATCCTTGCAACCATGTTTGAAAGGAAAATGCTATATCTTTCCCATGGTTTGGAATGTTCCTGTATGCATTTCCACCCTTTCCAATGATTCCCAAGGTACTTCTAAAGAGTCTAATGATCAAACATAATTGTGATAACCCCCTTTTGGCCCAGGCAAAGTTGGTTCTTCCTTTTAATGGACTTGGCTAAGGGCAATTACCACAAGCTTCCACACAGACTCGATCTGCTCACACAACATCAGGGGTGAATGGTACACCCCAGCTTAGAGCAATTTCAACTGACAGCCTTGATGGTTCTATGTTGACACCATCTAGGCACTTGTTTCATGAGAATGTGCATCAGGTATTTAAGGAGGCAAGAAAATCTGCAACTAGAAAACCTTACATTTACAAGTGGAAGAGGTTTTCTAGGTGATGCCTATACAATAACTGAGGTCCCATAAGAGTTTTGAGCTGTCTGGTTTTGCAATATTTGTGTGAGCTACTTAGAGATGGTTTGTTACATGATTCTATCAATGTGCATCTTGCAGCCATCTCAGCTTGTCTGCCCACGGATCCATGTCACTCATCTCTTTTTGGGGTCAAACAGTTTATGAAGGGGAGTATTGCATGTGAGACCTCTTCAAAAGCAAATTCCTCCTCCCTGGGATCTCAACTTTTTAACTGAAAAATTGACCTTACCTCTTTTTGAACCTGCCGCTCAGGCTGATTTACCATGTTCATTACTTAGAAGACCATTTTACTCATTGCTCTGACATCTACAAGGCAAATTTCTGAGTTGCAAGCTCTCATGGAGGGTCAACCCTTTCTGATTTTTCACAAAGACAAGGTTGTATTACACACTAATCCATCGTTCATGCCTACAGTTGTTTTGGAAGTTACCTTGAATCAAACATCACTCTCCCAGTGTTCTATCCTGATCCAAAACACAAGAGAGAAAAGATTCTACATATCTCGGGTGCGCACAGGCAGCTCAGTTATTACCCTGACAGAGCCAAGCCTTTTAGGAATGCTTAACAGCTGGTTGTCTCCTATACTAGGGCTAAGAAAGGTTAACCTATCTCTAAGCAAACTGTTGCATGATGGTTGCCTTCTGCTCTTGTTTTCTGTTACTCATACCATGGTAAATCTCTTCCAGGTAAGGTTAAGGCTGACCTGACTAGAGTATTATCCTCTGTGATGGCATATTGGAAAGGAGTGGACTCTAAAAGCATTCTAGAGGCAGCAGTCTGGTCCTGTGTTCTTACCTTCACAAAGCACTGTAAACTGGATTCCTTTTCAAGAACCAGAACAGGTTTTGCTAGGACCATTCTCCAAGGGCTTCTGGACCCTTATGTTTCCACCTTCGAGGTAGGGTAAGCTTTGGGAATCTACCCAAAAGGCCACTGAGGAGGTTGGAATGATGAACACAGTACAGTTGAAGTCCTACTTACCTATAACAGTAGATGTTCAAATTCCTTACTTCCTCAGTGGTAGCACCCACCCACCATCTAACAGATAGTGCATAATTGAGATGGGTTTCAACCTCTTTGATTTGGTTGCTGTTGTATTTGTTTTTTATACGTTACTGTGATTGACTGCAACTTTACTCTTGCAAGATGATTCTGGCTTCAGGTACTTTCCTTTCCTTTCCTTCTTTGTGGAAGTGAAAAAGCCTGAACACACACTTCCTTTCACAGATTTCCCTTTCTGGTTATGCTCAGACAATTAGCTGTCATAGGAAGAGAGAGGGAAGGGAGTCTGAGTTTTTTTTCCAAAATCTTTCTTTATTTGGACTATTCAGTTATACAATTTCAGAATTACAAAATTCACAACCCAGTTACATTCTTTACTTGCTTAAGATTTCTTTACATTCTTTAAATGCCTCTTACTCTTTCACATACAGCAGCTTTAATAAAGTTCTTTCATTTAGCGACCAGACTCATTGTGTTAACCAGAATTAACTCCTCCTGTGACACTGATGCATCTTTAATTCACATATTTTTAATGCTATATAACTACATAAGCAAAACAAAACAATCCCCCAACAGACTACACGCTTTCCCCCTATTCCATTGATTTCTTATTTTCCTCTATTACTTATTTCATTTCCTATTCATTAAGTCTTTTCATGTCTTTATCTTTTACCCTAACCTCACCAGTTTACCATACTACCCCTCCAACTTTCCCTTCCATACTTACATAGCCTTTTACACTTCTTTATTCCCTTTTTCCTCATTTCCCAGTCTCTCTATTTTTTTCCAGATCAACTATCATTTCTATTATCTCTTCTACCTTGGGCTCCTCAGCAGTTTCCCATTACTATCCTTTTTTCATACCCTAATAACCACAGTTCATGGGATATGTCAATCTTGTCCTCTACCAACTTATTCAATATCTTTTTTATACACCTCCAACTTCCTGATTCCTAAAACATATGAGACAATGTACTCCTCTCTTCTTTACATCTCTAGCATTTTCTTTCTACCCGTGGGAACATTCTTGCCAGTCTCTTTGGTGTCTAAAAATAGTTATGCAGGCATTTCCATGCAAAAATCTTGAATTTTCTTGATTTACTTGCGTACATAGGGAGAGCAATGATTTCTGAGCATTCTCCTTCTTCCACTTGAGTACCCAATAGCTTTTCCCATTGCATTCTCTGGTAGTCATTCTGCGTTTTCTCACCCCCCCCACCACTCTTTTCCTACCTTTAATAATCCCACTGTAGGTTTCCCTTCTAATCTGCTTTCACTTTCCTGGACTATTGCAGGCATCCCCTTTTCTTCTTTGACTTTGGTCTTCATTTTGCTCCATCTAGTCACTAGACCTTCATATTCCCATTTTAAATTTTCCTTTAAGTTATATTCATTCTCTAATTACTTCTCACATCTTGACTGTTTGAGCCTCCATGATTTGGGGCCAATACTTCTCCTCTGTCTCACTCCATCTCCAAAGAGTTTATTTAGTCTGCTCATTCTTTACTAGTCCCCCTATCATAACTACCCCCTCATTCCATAACACCATATCTTCCTCCCTCCACTTTTCTTGAAGTATCCTCTGGGCTTGCTTAATCTACTCTGTCATCAACTTCTTTTCAGGTACTTCCAAAAATACAGTCAAGACATTGCCTTTCTTCTTCCAGTGCTTCTATTGATCCCTTAACATTATTTTCCAGTCTGTATCATACTCTTTATCAACCAGTGACATAACCCTTCCTACCATTGAGTCTGTAAACTACTCTTTAAATCAGGGCTTCCAGTCCTCCCAATTCTTGTAGTTTGACTCAACTTCCCCCAGCCCACTCTAGTATTTTTCCCCCTCCCCATACAAAATCTTTAAACATTTTCTTTACCTTTTTCAAGTAATTATTTTCCAGCAAAGAACAGATGCTAGGTATACACATGCACATCTGTGCCATACTGTATCCTTCACTGTGATGGCTGCATGACAACTGTGTAGAATGTTAATATACAGCAGTACAAGAATGCATGCCTTAGTAAGGCAACAATATACATAGTATCATCCAATGTCAACAGTCCTCAGAAGACATATTACTATACCTGTTACAGAAGGAACATATAACCAAATGGCAGCAGTGGCCATCAATATGGTAACTCAAATCACAGATTGGAATATGCTGTTGTAGAGATACAGTACATCCACACCTCAACATTGCACATGTGGATGTCAACAATATTGATATGTGCAATATTCAGAGGGCCATAGGACATTACTAGGCTACCGTCTAAGAGAACATAAAATCCTAGCCATTATTATAACATTTAAAGACAAATCGCTGTATGTATTTGATGGATGATTGTAGGGGCATGTGTGTATGTGTTTGATTTAATACGAGCTGCCTCTATTCAAATGTGATGTGAACAAACCCATGACAGAATTAGCAATCACACTTCCAGTGGTCTGGAGGTGGCTTGCAGAGGGTCATGGAGGGGCTTTGCTTCTGTCAGGAGATGGCTTGAAGAGGGTCATGCAGGGGTTCTTCTTCACAATGTGTGTTTGCAACTTTGAGATGATGACACCCTTGATGTTACATAGAATGGATTTTATGTGGACATAGAGAAAAAGGGGATGTTAGATTCAGGGTTCTATGTAAAACATTCTCCTGAGTATAAGTCAAATGAAAAGAGATTCAAAACATCATACAATGACTGTAACAAAACACCACACACACACACACACACACACACACACACACACACACACACACACACACACACACACACACACACACACACACACACACACACCAGTTGACTGAGGTCAGACTTGAACACCACACTGGTGTAGGTACAGAAGCTGTATTCAATGAAACATAAGACTAGCATCACCACAGATGTCTGGCTGCAGCAGTGTTAGAGTGCACTTTATAGAGGATGACATCATCAGTGCATGCAGAAAAGAATATGCTTGCAGGAGTGTCTAACATATCTGTGGACTCACATTCTGGTGTAAAATGGTCCCCAGACTAATAGTTGAATGAACGCACACACATTCAAGTTGAGTACTGTGAGATTAGAACTCCATACCTATCTAGTTACACAAGCTGCAAAACACAGTACTTAACACTAGTGCCAATTCAAAAGTCTGTCTTTAATACTGTCAGAGTACACTTTACAGAGGATGAAATCATCAGTGTTTGCAGAGAAGAGGATGTTGGCAGGAGTGTCTGACATAGCTGTGGACTCACATCTTGGTCTAAAATGGTCTTCAGATGAAGAGTTGAATTGATATACACACACAAGTTGACTGCTGTGAGATTAGAACCCCTACTTATCTAATTACACAATCTAGAGAACACAGTACTTAACCCTTACACCACTGCAGAAGTCTAATTTTAACCTTAGCCAAGGCAAAAAGTTGTCATACTGCTCATTTTTCATGACTGTGATAGAAGTGGATGAAGAGTATGAAATGGCACTTTGTCCACAATTTGTAATGCCAGGTGTTGAAACAGAGGTCATCAGGTTAGTGGCAGTGGCTTTCCCAAATGCAGTTTCCAAGGAGTATTATTTTTGCCTTACAGAATGTGTCTATAGAGTGCTGCAGAGACATGGCCTTTCAATGTCATCTGGATAGTATTAAGAAATTAAAATGAAGCAGATAGCAGCCCTAACATTTCCAAATGTGCAGGAAATCCCCACCACATTTACAGAACTGCAGATTGTGATCCCTGATAGTCTGCTATGGATTGTGTACTAATTTAAGAAGGGCAGCATACTTAGAAACTTACTGCAAGAGAAACAGTCTAAGAAACAGAGGTTGCTTCCTGCCTAGCCCCTTGTCCTTATAGTCAGCTACTGACCTACAGAAAAAATACATACCCAGGACTAATATAAGCACTGAGGCTTAGCACAGGAGGTTCAAAAATTTGATTAGCAGAAAGCGCATATTCATTTGTAACCTGCTACTTGTGGCCCAGTTTGAGCAGTAAAAGTTGATGTACTAAATCGAAGCATTCAGTGAGGCCTTCCTAATTTCCTGGTATGATAATCAGTAAACAAAGAGTTACAGCATGGTTAATTTCCTGTCATTCACTGCTCACTTTTTGCATATCCAGCACTGAAGGTAGACTGTTCATAGGTTCATAGGTAGGTACTAGGCTATTGGCCCTTGGACCTATATAAGCCTAGCCAAAAAGGTACCCTGGTTTTCGCCACCGAAGAAAATTATTTTCCTGTGCCCCTGTCGAGCAGAGCCACAGAAGTGATTCCCGGGGTGAATTTCCTATTTCCCATCCAATCATCAAGATTTTTCTTGAAGAGTGCTAATGAGGAGCTTTGTTTGATATAGATAGGTAGTTTGTTCC